>NC_045436.1:68228555-68234371 GCF_002776525.5 Piliocolobus tephrosceles | reverse complement strand
TTGGGTTTATAATAGGCACTCAATAATCAGTTTTCTTGTTCCCTTTAATCACCCACAAGTGTTTACTTTTATGTCGTAACGCTCAAATTGTTATGTGCATCCGAATCACCTGGTGGGTGATTCTGGTGGACTTGTTAAAGTAGATTGGTGGGCTCCACCCCATAATTTCTGATTCAGTGGGTCAGGGTAGAGCACAAGAATTTGCATCTAACAAATTCTCCAGTGATGCTGATGCTGCTGGTTTGGGGACCACACTTTGAGAACCATCGTTCTATATAATACTTTAGAGCAAATAACCCAGCCAGGGGTTTCAAAAATCACTGTCTGGAAAGAAAAATCCATTTTCAATATCGTCTTCCAAAGGCATTGGTGCTCTAACTTATACCTATGCCTCCACTGCACTTGTTATGAGCCAGGAAATCCTGCATCATTTTGGTTTAATGCTGAAATAAAAGACCCCTTGAAAAACACAGGTAACCAAGGCTCTTAAAGTTCCCTTCAGCTTCTTGATCTGAGTCCTGGGTTTTCCCTGTAGTTTGATCAAGAGGAAGTTTTTTCCCCCACATCCCAGGAAACTTGGGACAATGAGGTGCTCCCTCTTGGCACTTACATACCATTTCTTTATTTTCTGCTTCAAAATCCCTAGCTCCTCCCAAATGCACGGCACGAGACTATGTCATCTGCTTCCTCTTTTGTAATCTTCTCCCAATGTCCTGGTCACTCCCCCTCATTCATCGAAAGCGTTGGCACCTTGCTGACTGTCTTCCTCACAGCACGATTCCCATGGTCACCCTTCCTGCCCTCGCTCTTGGTAACTTCAGAATTGATGAACATTATCTATCTCCCACCTTCATCTTTCAATTCCTAATCATCTCCACTCTTTTCCTCTGCTCCACCGCAGCCACACATGCCCTGGATCAGGGTTTCCAAACTGACACTATTGATATTTTGGGTCAGATAACTCTGTTGTGAGCAGTTGTCCTGTGTATCATAGGATGTTTAGTGGCATCACTGGCCTCTGCCTATCAGATGTCAGTAGCAGCCACTCCCAACACCATGCTCTCCCCTAGTTATGACAAACTACAATGTCTCCAGACATTGCCAAATGTTTCCCGGAGCATGAAATCACCCCTAGTTGAAAACCACTGCCCTAGATATAGGTGAGAAGCTGGATGTTATAATTATCAATTGTTCCATCTTCTAAATTTCTACCGGAAATGTTCTCTTCTCTGACCATTATACACCATCTTTCAGATTCACCTCCTTTAGAGTAAAACCCGCAGTCCAAGATTCTTTTGTGCACCAGGATCTCCAATTCATTAGCCCTGTTGTTTGTCCATAATTCGTCACCCTCTTTTGTCCCCCTCACCCAGGTTAAATTCCATGGCTCATCACTATAATCACACCTATAACTCTTTTGTCCATTTCCTATTGTACTTACCTAGCAAAATTCCATCTGTAATTAAACTTGACTCTGAATTACTCCAAAATCCAACTGAAGCAGCCTAACATCACTGGAGAAAGCTGCACAACTGTGCAGACTGATTTCACTTTAAGCCTGTGACCACAGATTTCAAATGGGCACCTGACACTGTCTATTGGATTCCAAGGCTACCTGCTTTTTCCCTCTCTAAGACAACTGCCGCAACCCTTCCTTTTCTTCCTAAACCTTTCATACTCCTCTGCTTGCTCATGCTCAGATGGGGACCTTGCCTTATGCATCACTGAAAATTGAAGCAACTAAGCAAGAACTAATCACCTTCCCACCATCAAGCTACCTGCACCTGCATGTTTCTTATTACAGCAGAATAAATACATCTGTTCATACCCCTTAATCATGCGTTAGATTCTGCTTCCTCTCTCCTACTCTCAGACATTGCTTCTGTAATTATTCACTCTTTCCTTCTCTTTCTTTCTTTTTTTTTTTTTTTTTTTGAGATGGAGTCTCGCTCTGTCGCCTAGGCTGGAGCGCAGTGGTGCAATTTCGGCTCACTGCAACCTCCGCCTCCCGGGTTCACGCCATTCTCTGCCTCAGCCTCCCAAGTAGCTGGGATTACAGGTGCCTACCACCATGCCTGGCTAATTTTTGCATTTTTAATAGAGATGGGGTTTCACCATATTGCCCGGGCTGGTCTTGAACTCCTGACCTCATGATCCATCCGCCTCGGCCTCCCCAAGTGCTGGGATTACAGGCGTGAGCCACCACACCTGGCCTATTCACTCTTTCTTGTGCAGCATGAGAAACCCTCCCACAGTTCTCTACTCTCCTTCACATCAAAATTTCTCAGAGCTGTCAGAGGCATTGTTTGCACTTGTTCCCCTTCTATTCTCTGTCTGGCCCACTCGGGTCAGGTTTCCTTCTCTCTCCTTTGCAATAACACAATCTTACCAAAGCAAAAGTAAACTATGCACTCCTCTTACTTGACCACTCGGCTGTATTTGACAGAATTGGCCACTTTCTCCTTCTGGAAATACAGCAGTCCCCCTTATCCATGGCGGATGTGTTCCACCAAACCCCCAGTGGATGCCTGAAACCATAAACAGTACCAAACCCCATATAGACTATGTTTTTTCCTATTCATCCATACATATGATCAACTTTAACGTATAAATTAAGCACAGTAAGATATTAATATCAACTAATAAAATGAAACAATTATAACAATTTACTGTAATAAAATGTGTGTAAATGTGGTACCCCTCTCTTTCTCTCAAAATAGCTTATTATACTGTATTCACCCTACTTCTTGTGATGAAGGGATGAAGTGGAATGGTGTGAGATTTCATCATGCCACCCAGAACATGTGATTGAAAATTTACGAGTTGTTTATTTCAGAATTCTCCATTCAGTATTTTTAGACCACAGTTGAATGTGGGTAACTGAAACTGTGAAAAGCAAAACTGTAGATAAGAGGTACTACTGGGAGCCAGGCACAGTGGTGCACACCTGTGATCCTAGCACTTTGCCAGGCCAAGGTGGGCAGATCACTTGAGCTCAAGAGTTCAAGACCAGCCTGAGCAACATGGCAAAACCCCGTCTCTACAAAAAACATACAAAAATTAGCTGGGCATTGTGGTGTGAGCCTGTAGCCCTGGCTACTTGGGAGGCTGAGGTGGGAGGATGGCTTATGCCTAGGAATTTGAGGCTGCAGTGAGCCAAGACTCCAGCCTCGGTAACAGAGTGAGACCCTGTCTCAAAACAAACAAAAAAACAACCAGCCAACCAAACAAACAAACAAAAACAAAAGAGAGGACCTCCGAACGGGTGCTTTCTTCTCTTGGCTTGTTTGGCCAGCCTCTCCCGATTTTCCTTTCTTCAGAAACTGCTCCTTCTTAATCTGTTTTTCTGGATCCTCCACTGTCTGACCTCTAATGGAGATGCTGATTTTGTCCCCCTTCTTTTCTCATTTGCACTCTCTCTCGGTGAGCTTTCATCCAGGTCCCTGGCTTTAAATCCCGTCTGTGGGATAATAACTGCCGTGTTTATATTCCATTGCCAGCATCCTCCCTGAGCCCCGCATTCACATATCCATCTCAGTCTCTAGGTCTCCTTTCCAAGCACATTTCTGATCGGTCCCCCCTCACATAGCTGACCCCAGCTTACAGAACTGGCTCCATCTTGTAGACCTCTTCATCCTTTCTTCCTACGGTTCTGCCTCACTGGCCTTCTGTCACACACACCAAACTCATTCTTGCCTCACAGTCTTTCTGTGTGCAGTTCCCTCTGCTCTGTGCATTCTTTCTCTGGACCTAAGCATGGCTAAAATCTCTGCTCAACTGTCCCAGCCTCCACAAGGACTTTTCTGACAGGCTTTACTAAAGAACACCACTTCATCAATCTCAAACAATTGATTTGTTTTCTTCACAGTACTTGTCACTGTCTAATGTAATTTTTTTTTTCTTGAGACAGAGTGTTGCTCTGTGCCCCAGGCTGCAGTGCAGTGGCACAATCTCAGCTCACTGTAACCTCCACCTCCTGGGTTCAAACGATTCTCCTGCCTCAGCCTCCCAAGTAGCTGGGTTCAGGCAATTCTCCTGCCTCAGCCTCCCGAGTAGCTCATGCCACCATGCCCGGCTAGTTTTTGTATTTTTACTAGAGATGGCATTTCGCCACATTGGCCAGGCTGGTCTCGAGCTCCAGACCTCAAGTGATCTGCCTGCCTCGGTCACCCAAAGTGCTGGGATTACAGGCATGAGGCACTGTGCTGAGCCCCTAATACAATCTTATTTATTTTGCATTCACATATTTATGGTCCGGCCCTGCCTGTGGAGTCCAAATGCTATGAATGAGGGTAACCTTGTGTGTATTATTCACTTTTGTCCCAGGCACCAAAAGCAGAGCCTGATATATAAAAGGGTCTCAATTTTTGTTGAGTGGCGGATTGAATGGCTATGATAGAGCAACCAAAGTATAGTCTCCTAACTATCCCAGCAGCACAGAAACCTTTGCCTCTGACCACTTTCTGTGCCAGGGACTATAGAAAGGGTCTATTCTGTTTCTAATTTGTACTTTTTCCTGTTATCAGGAATGTTCTGAACATCAAGTAACATTCTTGATAACAGGAAAAAGTACAAATTAGAAAAATAACTATGAAGGCTTTTGTTTCCATAAAAACACTTCAGAACTCACCCAGAAATGTAATAATAAAATCCCTCCTGTTAACAATTAGGAAGGCACTATAGCATGGTGGATAATGGTGTAAGCTATTGGGTTAGACTGCCTGGTTAGACTGCCAAATCCAGCTCTACCACTTACTAACGGTGCAACTTTGCATAAATTCACCTCTCTGAGACTCAGCTTTTTCAGCAGTAAAATGTGAAAAATAAAATCAACGAGAGTTGATACGAGCATTAAACATCTTGATCCATTTGAAGAACTTCGACTGCTGCCTGACACATGGTGACTGCAGTTAAAATGAGTCATTACTGTTATCTATCATCATTAATTTTATTAAGCAATAAACTTGAGTTGGGGACTCGATGATGTGACCCTTGCAACAGAGGACAGCTGAGACGCTGCACGCCGCCCCCTCCACACACACCCCTGCACACTCACACATATGGCAATGCTCCCGTTGAAGGAGGTGCCACTGGGAAATTCCCTACAGGACACCTCAGAAACCCTTTCTTCACAGTCCTGGACAGGGAAAATTCAGTTCCCTCCTCAAGATAGAAACAGCTACTGTTGACAAAACTTACATGTGTATGTGCACTTACATAATGCAAATTCAACATACACACTTACCAATAAAGAAAAAAGAAATCTGAAATGGGGGTGTCTAATCTGTTAGGAAAGTTAACAAATAAAGAAGTGAGAATTATGTAATATTTTTTCATAAGCATTCTAATACAGGACCTTATTGTTTTAGTAAAACACCTGAATATATATGAATAATACAGTATTTCAAATACTGCTCTGATATCTTGAGAAAAAATAATTTTTAAGAGGAACAAAAAGTATAACAAATACCTGATGAGTTGTCACAAAGTTGGCATATGTTCCAGCAAAAATGTGTTTGACTTGAACATCCACAAGGTCTAAAAGAAAGTCATAAATCCATGCTTAAGAGTTTTTAGAAGTAAAAATAAATCTGATGTATTACCAAGCCAAATTTACTTACTTACTGGCAATTTATATTCTCCTAAATGGATTTTGACTACAAACGCATAAAAGATTAATTTTTTTCTTTTTTTTTCCCTCCCATCATATTGAAATAAAAGACCAGTTTTGATCAGATTACATGTCATATATTCACTTAGTCTAAAATTTAGTTTTTCATGCACTTGCATAATGCAGCCATGTGGCCATGCTTTAG
>NC_045436.1:68226830-68228545 GCF_002776525.5 Piliocolobus tephrosceles | reverse complement strand
TCTTATCAACTTAAGCAGGAAAGCTCTACTATTTTTATCAATCTACTTCCCATCCTCCAGCACCTGGTACAGTGTTCTATACACAGTAGACTTCCAATGATTACTTATTAAATAAATAAAATACCTAGAATAAAGATTAAAAACTGAAAGATTAAACTATATTTGAAATAAGTAAATTTTCAGGCAGGAAAATGCTCTATAAAAAGAGCAACCACATATTTTAGGGTTTTAAGGTTTGATAACATTCCATGTGAGTCATTTCTAAGTAATAAAATATAACACTGTCTACACATGCTAAGAAGAAGCAGCCTATTACCTTCCACAATCTATCTGCGAAACTAGGCCATCAATTCTTTCCACAAGTTGTGGACCTCTCTTCTCAGGAGTGGGGCTGTATCCCAGCTGTCCAGAGCTATTGTCTCCAAATGTGAACACTTTCCCATCCTGCTTAGCAAAGGAAGAATCAAATTAATTTCAGGTTTAAAAAGGTAACTAAAAGCTTACTGATTTTAAGTGTCTTACAAGAGTTAATATGGGAGCACTCTGTGAAACACAAGCTCTACATAAATAGGAGAGATCCTTTATTCTTTCTAATAGTGTATGTTGAGTTAACACATTAAACATGAAAAATCGCTGGGGTCGGGCACTGTAGCTCACACGTGTAATCCCAGCACTTTGGGAGGCTATGGCAGGAGGATTGCTTGAGGCCAGGAGTTTGAGACTAGCCTGGACAATACAGCAAGACCCCATCTCTACACAATTTTTTTAAAAAAAATCATTAGCATTTCCTTAAAAACTGGGCACCTTGGTGATGTATTGTACAGCATGGTGACTATAGTTAATAATGTGCTTCATAGGCCGGGCGCGGTGGCTCAAGCCCGTAATCCCAGCACTTTGGGAGGCCGAGACGGGAGGATCACGAGGTCAGGAGATCGAGACCATCCTGGCTAACACGGTGAAACCCCGTCTCTACTAAAAAATACAAAAATCTAGCCGGGTGAGGTGGCGGGCACCTGTAATCCCAGCTACTCGGGAGGCTGAGGCAGGAGAATGGCGTGAACCCGGGAGGCGGAGTTTGCAGTGAGCTGAGATCCGGCCACTGCACTCCAGCCTGGGCGACAAAGCAAGACTCTGTCTCAAAAAAAAAACAAAAACAAAAAAACAAACAAACAATAAAAATAATTAGGGGCATATAGTTTTTAAGCAAACATTTCAACTACACAAGCAGTTTTCAAATCTATTCCTTATGGCTCCAGAAGGAATCCATCCGTTTGGAATATATTGTATTGTAAGGACAAGAATGGGAAGAAAACATTCAGGAAGCTGGGTCGTAACTATGCCAAGCAAGAAATGAAATGAAATAATATTCTAGTCTGTAAAGTGGGTTATTGAAAACTGTAAAAATTACTTTGTTGCTTCTATAATCATTTTTATCTGTAGAATCACATTGTCAATGAATAATTGCTAAAGGGGCCGGGCACAGTGGCTCATGCCTGTAATCTCAACACTTTGGGAGGCTGAGGTGGGTGGACCGTTTGAGGTCAGGAGATTGATACCAGCCTGGCCAACATGGTGAAACCCTGTTTCTACTAAAAATACAAAAATTAACCAGGCATGGTGGCGGGTGCCTGTAATCCCAGCCACTTGGGAGGCTGAGGCAGGAGAATTGCTTGAACCTGGGAGGCGGTGGTTGCAGTGAGCCGAGATTGCACCAC
>NC_045436.1:68203520-68226820 GCF_002776525.5 Piliocolobus tephrosceles | reverse complement strand
CTTTCACTATGTGAGGACACTGTGAAAATATGGTATCTATGAATGAGAAGTTTGGCCCTCATCAGACATCAAATCTGCTGGCACCTTGATTTTGGACTTTTCAGCCTCCAGAACTGTGAGAAATAGATCTCTGTTGTTTATAAGCCACTCTTTTTATGGTATTTTGTTATAGTGGCCCAAATGGGCTAAGGTCTCTGGCTTTCAACAATAATTACTACATATGTACCTTGTTAACATTTCTCTAGAACTTAAAAAAATAGCAACACATTTTGGATTACCTGGATAAGCACCGCAGTGTGCTCATCACCACAGCTGATATAAATCACACCTAGATTCTTCAGTGCACCAATTGAGAGAGGCTTGTTGCTTTGCACTGTTGAAAGAAAGCAGCATCTCTAGAGTATAAGAAACAGACTCAGATTTCATGACTATTTACATTTTAATACCTTTTTATTTTTTTATGTAACATACATATTTTATTATTCTTATAATTCACTAACACTTTTCAGATTTCATGAGTATTTATATTTTTAATATCTTTTTATATTTTTCATGTAAGGGGTATCTTTTATATCTTTTATTATTTTTTATAATTCATTAACATAATTTTAAAAGTAAACAATCTGAAGTATAAGACAGAGGAAAAACCCTACCTTGGGAAAGAAAAAAATAAGTGCTCATTTAACATTTATTTCTGGAAGCTATCTCATCTTCTGGAATGCCCGAGGCTATTGACTTAGAAAGCTAAGCTTCAAGACCCTCATGCCTGATACTACTGCCATTGTGGTGTATTCATTTGTCAACCTAAAATAACAACAGAGAGGCTCTCAAAGAACAAGTTTATTTGGGAATGAGTGATGGGATTACAATCCAGGATATGCATATCATAGCAGGCCATGGGCATATCTGGGTAGGTTGAGGCAAGGGGGAACTTCTAAAGGCAAAAAGGAAAAGTACATGAAGCTTATTTTGAAACAGAAGTTCATTGATTACAAGGACTTATTGCAGGCAGTGACATGTGCACTGGCCATTGCTAGGAGAGGGTCTTCACAGAAGCTACCCTGACTGCAAGGTTGCCATTTAGTAAGGTTACTTGCAAGGTTGCAGTTCGGAAACACTGTTACTGGAAAGATGTCCTCATAGAAGCGGCCTTAACTGCAAGGTTGTGGTTTTGGTAGAGTCCTCTGGGATTTATTATCAGGCGGATCTGTGTGAGGATCCTCCCTTCATGCCCCCCGGCCTCCTAACTCCATTTTATTAGGGTTTGAAATAAGTGACTCCATATTGATTCTGACAATTTTCACATATTTCTGTCACATGATAGGGGCTCTGCAAATGTATTATAAAAATTGAAAAGATAAGAAAAACTGGCTGGGCATGGTGGCTCACACCGGTAATCCCAGTACTTTGGGAGGTTGAGGCGGGTGGATCACTTGAGCGCAGGAGTTCAAAACCAGCCTGGGCAACATGGTGAAACCCCAAGGCTATTGACCTAGACAGCTAAGCTTCAAGACCCTCATGCCTGAAACTACAAAAAATACAAAAATTAGCTGGGTGTGGTGATGTGTGCATGTGGTCCCAGCTACTTGAGAGCTGAGATTCCAGTGAGCTGAGATCGCACCACTGCACTCCAGCCTGGCCAACAGAGTGAGACCTTGTCTGAAGAAAAGAAAAGAATAAAGAAAAGAAAAAAGAAAGAAAAGGGAAGATGAGAGAAGGGAAGACAAGGGAAGGGAGGGGAGAGGACGGGAGGGGAGGGGGAGGGGGGAGGCAGAGGGAAGGGGAGGAGGGGAGGGGGAGAAGGGAAGGGGAGGGGAGGGGGAGAAGGGAAGGGGAGGGGGAGAAGAGAAGGGGAGGGGAGTGAAAGGAAAAGGAAAAGAAAGGAAAGAAAAACTTAGCTAATGCTGAAATGATGAAATGAAACAAGGTATAGGTGCTCAGCATGGGACTGGCATAGGTTAGGTGTTAACTATATTTTAGCTGAATGTAAGGAATTGAATAGAGGAGGATGGAGTTTGTGGGGAGTACATCTTGAAGAGTTTTGTGTTCAGGGGAACTGGTTGTTTATAGTTTTCTTTTGTCTAGAGGAACTGGTTGTTTGACCTAATGTTAGCAGTCTCCCAATCCAGCAGTTTCTAAACTTTGCTGCAAATTGGAATCACCTGTGAGATCTCTAATGACGACGGATGCTTCTGGGTTTCACCCCCAGACATTCTGATTTAATAGGTATGGGGTCTGACCTGGGCATCAGGATTTTTAAAGGATCCCACAGTAGGCAGAATAACGGCCTCCCAAAGAAGAATGGTCTCCCACTTCCTAATCCTGGAGCCTGTAAATACGTTAAATTACCAAAACCGGTGGAACTAACGTTGCTAATCCGTTGACCTTAAAACAAGGGAGAGTCGCCTGGATTATCCAGGTGAGCACACTGTAATCAAGGGTCTTTTAACTGAGGAAGAGGGAGGCAGAAGAATCTATGTGAAAGTAATGTGACTTGAGAAAGACTTGATCAGCCACTGCTAGCTTTAAAGAAGAGGTCTATGAGTCAATTAATGCAGGTGGCCTTTAGAAGCTGGGGAAGGCACGAAAATGGATTCTCCCCCAGAGCCTGTAGAGATGAAGGCAACCTGCTAACACCTTGACTGTAGCACAGTGAGACCTGTGTTAGAATTCTAACCTCCAGAACCACACGAGAATACATTTGTGTTGTTTTAAGCTGCTAGGATTGAGATGATTTGTTACCGCTACAACAAGAAACTAATACAGCTCCCTAGGTTATTTGAATGTGTCACAAGTTTGGGAACCACTGTTTTAACTGTTAAGACTGCCCTTTGCCAAGTTGGTCTTCCAGCTGGAAAGAAAGAATGATTTACTGCACAAACAAGACTATCTCCTTACCTGGGACATTACGCCCACCGAGGGCCAGCTGCCCTGCACTGTTACTTCCCCAGCCAAACGAAGTCCCACAGAGAGACAGGGCAAAGCTGTGAGCCCCTCCGGCAGCCACCTGAGCCAGTGGGATCCCCTCCAGGGACCTCACTCTCTGCGGGCTGGCTTGGGAGGGGACCTCCTTCCCCAAGCCCAGCTGCCCATGGCTGTTCTTTCCCCATGAAAACACTTGGCTATCTACAAAAACAAAAACAAAAACAAAAACAAGAAATTAAGAATTGTACACATATTAGAATACCAAATTCAAATAGAAACTACACTGTAATTCTACAAATTTTTTGTGGCTTTAATGAGGTATAATTGACAAATAAAAATTTCATATATTTAAGGTATACAATATGATGTGCTGAAATGCATATACATTGTTAAATGATTGTCACAATCAGCTAATTAACATATCCATCACCTCACATAGTTACCTTTGTGTGTGTGCAGAGAATACTTAAGATCTACCCTCTTAGCAAACTTCAAGTATACAATGCACTATTATTAACTATATAGTCACATGGCTGTACATTAAAAACATATTCACCTTATAACTGAAAGTTTGTACCCTTTGACCCACATCTTCCAATTTCCCCCAAACCCCCAGCCCCTGGCAACTTCCTTTCTACTCTGTTTTTGTTGAGTTTGACTTCCTTTTTTTTGAGACAGAGTTTCGTTCTGTCATGCAGACTGGAGTGCAGTGGTACGATCTTGGCTCACTGCAAACTCCACCTCCTGGTTTCAAGTGATTCTCCTGTCTCAGGCTCCTGAGTAGCTGGGATTACAAACGTGTGCCACCACGCCCAGCTAATTTTTGTATTTTTTTAGTAGAGACGGGGTTTCACCATGTTGGCCAGGTTGGTCTCGAACTCCTGACCTCAAGTGATCCACCCGCCTCGGCCTCCCAAAGTTCTGGGATTACAGGCATGAGCCACCGTACCTGGCTGAGTTTGACTTTCTTAGACACCACATCTAAGTGAGATCATTAGGTATTTGTCTTTCTGTGTCTGGCTTATTTTACTTAGCATGATGTCCTCCAAGTTGCAAATGGTAGGATTTCCTTCTATTTCTATTCTACTTCTATTTAATTTTACAAATCTTTAAAAGGTAAAACAGAGATAAAGAAAAAAATGAGATTAAAGTATCCCAACTAAAGGCAAGCGGGGCGGTCCAGGTCACCTTCAAAAATCCCTTCAAACAATGTTCACTCTTCTCCCTCCAGTTAAGGGCAACTGTGTTCTTTCAGCTGCTCAGGCCAAAAATCTTAGAGTCATCCTTAACTCTTCTCTTTTACACCTGTCAACCCAGCAAATTCAAAACTTCTACCTTCAAAATCTATCCAGAATCCCACCATTTCTCACCTCTCCACTGATACCACCTTAGCCAAGTCACCAACATTTCTCTCCTGGAAAATGACGATAGCACCTCACTGATCTCCCCGAGGCAACCTTTGACCCCAGCAATTTGTTCTCCAAAGAGTAGCCAGAGTGATCCTTTTAAAAATGTAAGTCCAATTGAATACTTCAGGAGCTTGCTATCTCACTCAATGAAGGACCAACTCCCATCACAGACCTCACATCACCAGTCTGGCCCACCCCCACTTCCCAGACTTCATCTCCCCCTGCTCCCTTCTCTCAAGACCCTTTGCTATTCCTGGAGTACACTTCTGAGCATGCCTCAACCTCATGGCCTTTGTGTCTGGGTAATTCTTTCATGGTTAGCATCCTATCTCTCTCCCTCCCTTTTCATTTAGTTCCCGCTCACATGTCACCTAATAAGAGATATCTTCCCTGACCACCTTATAAACTAGAAAGACTCCTTCCCTCCACCCAGGTACTCACTCTCTCTCCCCTTACTCTTGAAGGGGTACCAAACCAATATATTTCATCCCACTTCTTTAACGTTATTTCAAGATCGCTATTCAGTAGTGCTGGAAGTACAAGAATAGCTAAAAAGCTGTCATTTGTGAGGGAGATTTGCACCCGTACAGAAAATCTGCATTGATGCAGGCAGGCTTTCTCTGAGGCCCTCCCGTGTCTGATCTAGGAAAGATTAACTGAGAGTCCCACACCTCTAAAGGTCTGGAAGAAACATTCGCCATCTGTTCTCTTTGAGGGCTGCTGTAGGGCTTCATCTACACAACAGGACCACCCCTGCCTCGAGATGGTACATAAGCTTCTCTACCCCACTGGGGCATTGGGGTGATTGCTCTGTGGTTCTCCCCCATGCATATTAATAAATGCATATGCCTTTTCTCCTATTAATCTGCCTTTTTTTTTTTTTTGGAGATGAATCTCGCTCTGTCGCCCAGGCTGGAGTGCAATGGCACAATCTTGGCTCACTGCAACCTCCGCCTCCCAGGTTCAAGTGATTCTCCTGCCTCAGCCTCCCGAGTAGCTGGAATTGCAGGTACTTGCCACCATGCCCAGTGAATTTTTGTATTTTTAGTAGAGGTGGGGTTTTGTCATGTTGGCCAGGCTGGTCTTGAACCCCTGACCTCAGGTGATCCACCCACCTCGGCCTCCCAAAGTCCTGGGATTACAGGGATAAGTCACCTTGCCCAGCCTGTATTTTAAGTTGAGACAGGGTTTCACCATGTTGGCTATGCTGGTCTCAAACTCCTGGCCTCAAGTGATCCCCTTCCAGAGTGCTGGGATTACAGGTGTGAGCCACCGCACACAACCAGAAAAAAAAAAATCAAATCTAAGCTTATCTAATGCCTAAGTATACACCCAGTGAAATGCTAACACATCTCAGAGATTTTTTAATAAATTATTACACCTTTTATTTTTTAACTCTTCTAAAGTAATTTCTAACACACATGCTAACACATCTCAGAGGTTTTTAAATAAATTATTACATCTTTTATTTTTTAACTCTTCTAAAGTAATTTCTAACACTGAAAATAATTTTGAGGGCACAATATAAAACGTCAAACTCTCACGAAGGTCTATGAGAACTCACCTTTCTCCATAGCGAATCATTGAATGCCTGGGCTCTGACCAGCCTTTACAGTCCAGATGAATGCAAAGGCAAGTCAGTACCCCAAGGAAAGAATTCACATCATGTCCATAATTAAGAAGGAGAGTGAGGAAGGAAAAGATGCTCCTATTTATGGTGCCTCTGTATATGCTCAGGACTGTACAAGGTACGCAGAGTATCTTTTCTCACTGAATCTTCTAAATAACCTGAAAGTTAGGTATCAATATTCCTACAGATGAGAAAATTGAGACTCAGCCAAGTTAAATAACTTGCCCAAGATCAAAGACCTAGAAATGACAGGTAGAAGGAATCACACAATGGCCATGGGATATGCCCTGGGCCTGCAGTCAGTGCAGTGTAGTAGTTAAGCACTTAGGGTTGAGACCTAAACACTATAGATTCAAATCCTGACTATTCTGTTTCTTAGTGTGTAACTTTGGGTAAATTATTTAAAGTCTCTGAACCCAATTTTTTCCATTTCTGAAATGAGGATATAAATCATACCCTGCTCCTGTTTTTGTTGGTTTGTTTTTCTTTTTTAGAAACAGACTTACTCTGTCACCCAGGCTGGAATTCAGTGGTACAATCATAGCTGACTGCAGCTTCAAACTCCTGAGCTCAAGCACTCCTCCCACTTCAGCCCCCCTGATTCGTTGGAACTACAGGTGCACACCACCATGCCCAGCTAATTTTTCAAATTTTTGTAGAGACAGGATCTCACTATGTTGGCTGGGCTGGTCTCAAACTCCTGGCCTCAAGTGATCCTCCTGCTTCAGCCTCCCAAAGTGCTGGAAATGCAGGTGTGAGCCACTATGCCCCACCCAATTCTTGTGTTTGTAAGGTAATTATGTGAAAAAACACACATAAAGCATTTAACATGGCAGCTGGCACATAGAAGGCGACCAATACATGTTAGCTGTCCATAAACCACAGCACAGTTGCAATGATACATAAGACATCACCTGAGGAACATACAAATGTTACAGTCCTTTGAAGGGGATCAGGATATGCCACACAAGAATATGCTACTTTGGCGTAAGGACTGTTTTGAGTTGAAAGCAACTGAGAGTTAAGAGATGCAGGGACAGGTGTCTGCCCTTCTCTTATCTGCCTAAAAGCAGGGCATAAGTTTCCCTTTGTGGAGTTATCTCCACTCTACCATACCAGGGAGAGAAGAGTAACTTTTATCACTGAAGACGATGAAGCAGCACTGAGATAAGTCTGCATACACAAATCTTACGAAAATATCCCTTATCTTCCATTGGTTTCCCTATATATTTCCTAGTCACTTTCTCACAATTTATTATCCCTTGAAGCCCAAACTCCCTTTTCTTTATTAAAACAGTATGTAAGTCCCTGAGTCTAACCACTACTTTTAGTTTCACTTCTTTTCTGTGAACTCTTGTACATAAAAATATTAATAAAAATTGGGGGCCGGGCAGTGGCTCACACCTGTAATCCCAGCACTTTGGGAGGCTGAGGCCGGTGGATCACTTGAGGTCAGGAGTTGGAGACCAGCCTGGCCAACATAGTGAAACCTTGTCTATACTAAAAATACAAAAATTAGCCAGACATGGTGGCACACACTGGTGATCCCAGCTACTTGGGAGGCTGAGGCAGGAGAATCACTTAAACCCAGGAGGTGGAGGTTGCAGTGAGCTGAGATTGTGCCACTACACTCCAGCCTAGGTGACAGAGCAAGACTCCATCTCAAAAAAGAAAAAAGAAAAATTGGATGCCTTTTCTCTTTTAATCTGTCTTCTGTTCATTTAATTTGCAGTTCCCAAAGACTAAGCATAAGAGGGTAGAGGAAAAATTTTTCCTCCTTCAGACTCTCCATTGAGAAATTTGGATTGAGGATGGACAAAGGAGGGTGGAGTTTGGTCGAAAAAGTGTAGATGTATGATTGTTACGTGTCCATAAAGATAAAGAAGTAAAAATTTAAAAAAAGAAAATATAGTCAGGATTTTGACACCTTGACTTCTTTTTCTTTGATCTAAGTGAAATAGACAAATAAGTCTGCCAGTGTGGACAAGCCATTCAGCATAAAGAGCAAAGGGCTGGAAATAAAGCCACTACTAAGCTCTGAGAGAGTTGGCCAATTAGGTCAAATAACCAGAGACAGCCCCTTATGGCACTATGAATTAGGCACTGTTTAGAGTATAATTAGGACAAAGAATTTTGAGAAAAAAATATAAAAACAATATATCTTATGAAACCTGGAGAATGAAAAACTTCAAAATAAACCCCAGTGCATTAAAAATCAACAGCTATAATTCCTATTCAAAAAATTACTTCCTAATCACACTCAGATCCAAAAAGTGTTTCTTACCTTTTGATAATGCCAGGGAGTGGCAGTGTCCACAGGAAACTTGTATTATTTTTATACCATTCAGAGTCGTTATTTTCCTATAATACAAATAATACGAAGTTGATTAATCCTTATTTAGAGTGAGTTGTCCAGTGGACTACAGATATTCAAAAGTATCTCAAGTAATACATCTGGTCCAGGAAAACCATTTTATTTTCTTGTATTTCTGTAGTACCTTTATTCCAAAGCCCTCAAATTGTTTTTAACATGACATCAACATGTACAAAGGTATAGGACAGAATCCAAAACAGTATATAATGCAAAAGCCGTTGTTACTGGACTTTAATGCAATATCTAATATACTAATTTTATTCTACGCTTACTAGCCCAAGAGAAAAATAATTTTTTTCTACATATATAGTATAGGGCCTTAGAATTTATAGAATACCAACATCTTCATCATCTAATTTAAGCCCTAATTTAATAAAGAAATCATTAGGTTAAATCGTACAAAATTGCCACCATTTTTGTGGATCAAAACCAGATAACTATCAGCAATTTCCTTTTTCTTTTCATACACGGAGTCTCGCTCTGTCGCCCAGCCTGGAGGGCAGTGGTGCGATCTTGGCTCACTATAACCTCCACCTCCTGAGTTCAAGTAATTCTACTGCCTCAGCCTCCCAAGTAGCTGTGATTACAGGCATGCACCACAACGTCCGGGTATTTTTTTTTGTATTTTTAGTATACATGAGGTTTCACCATGTTGGCCAGGCTGGTCTTGAAATCCTGATCTCAGGTGATCTGCTCGCCTCGGCCTCCCAAAGTGCTGGGATTACAGGCGTGAGCCACTGCGCCTGGCCACTATCGGCAATTTCATAAGGTGAATCTAATGGAACTTAAAGAGGTCAAATAGGTATTACGTTGTAGAACCAGACTCAAATTCTGGTCTTTTCATTCGAAGTTCAATGCTCATTCCCCCAAGTCACATTGATCTCTTCTAGAATTTAATGACCAGAAGAGGTTACAAGAGGTCACTTCCTAATATTAAAAAGCATGCATTTGAAAATTCCCTAAGTATGTAATTCATAAACACACAATCCAGAGCCAACTACTTGTCATATCTGTCCTGGGAAGCTGTTTGTGAGGAAATGTGACATTTCCCTCCACTTTACTAAGTAAAATGTTAGGGCCCAGTGGTTTATAACACATCACAAGGTTATGTTGGGAAAAAAAACTTTTCCTTTTCCACGTTTGGTCCAATATTTGGGGGCTTGCAAATTAACTGACAATAGATTAACATGAGAAAAGACAAAGGTTATTTACAAGTGTGCTCGCTATTGCAGAATATCCCAAAGTAAAGTTTTTTTTTTTTTTTTTTTTGAGACGGAGTCTCGCTCTGCCGCCCAGGCTGGAGTGCAGCGGCCAGATCTCAGCTCACTGCAAGCTCCGCCTCCCGGGTTTACGCCATTCTCCTGCCTCAGCCTCTGGAGTAGCTGGGACTACAGGCGCCCACCACCTCGCCTGGCTAGTTTTTTGTATTTTTTTTTTTAGTAGAGACGGGGTTTCACCGTGTTAGCCAGGATGGTCTCAATCTCCTGACCTCGTGATCCGCCCGCCTCGGCCTCCCAAAGTGCTGGGATTACAGGCTTGAGCCACCGCGCCCGGCCCCAAAGTAAAGTTTTATATCTGTCAACTTAATAAAAGGCGGGGCTTTGGGACTTCAGTGAGAAAGTATAGAAGGTTCTATTGGGCTTTTTGATGGTAATGGTAATGAGTGGTCTATCTTAATGACAACTGAATTCCCAGGAAACTCTTACTCAAGGAAGCTACTGGGAACTGTATTTTCAGGAGGCTCTGTTTTAGTGTGATAAAGGAAGTTCAGGTAAGATTTATATCTGTATCTTTTGCAGCTCAAATGTTTCTACTTTACAGTAGTCTTTATACCCACTCTGGAGGTCTAAGTGGGCCCCCATAGATATTCCAAGAGATAAGATTAAGATCAAAGGGTCACATCTCATTTCACTCTGCTCTAATTAAATAATAATTGGTGTTGTAGGTTTTTTCCTGCCTTCATCCTTCAGGTTAGGAACTGTGTTTGTCATAGTCTTTTTTTTTTTTTTGAGACTGAGTCTCCCTCCGTTGCCCAGGCTGGAGTGCAGTGCATTCTCTGCATGCACTGCAACCTCTGCCTCCCAGGTTCAAGCGATTCTCCGGCTTCAGCCTCCTGAGTAGTTGGGATTGCAGGTGCCTGCCACCATGCCTGGCTAATTTTCTTGTATTTTTTGTAGAGAGGGGCTTTCGCCATGTTGACCAGGCTGGTCTCAAATTCCTGACCTCAAGTGATCTGCCCACCTTAGCCTTCCAAAATGTTGGGATTACAGACGTGAATCACTGGAGCTGGCCTGTCACAGTCGTCTTTGTATCCTGGCATCTTGCATGGTGCCTGGCACATGGTACTAAATATATTGAATAAATGAAGGAGTGGATTGAAATACTTACTTAGGTGTGAAACTTATTTCCTTGAATTCTCCAATCCCCAGCTGCCCTTCAGAACCAGCTCCCCATGCGAAGACCCTTCCTTTGTGGCACACAGCCAGGGAGTGCTCCTTCCCGCAGCTCACAAGATCAACATTTAGGGTTTCCAATGCCTGAATTGGTTCTTTGGAAAACAAAACAAAACACCCCCCAACCACCACCACCAGATTATTAATTTAACAGAAGTTTAAGACAGCACTTTTCTTCAAAAAGAAGGATCATCCAGATTTCTTGTCTCCTCCAATGGTCTTTTAAATCAAGACCTTAAGTCCATTCTAAATGTCTGAAGAAAGTAAATTCAATGTGTGTTACCCTGTCTTTATAGGATACAGCTCTGTTAAAATAATCAACTGGGAGACTATTAAGTTGAGATGGCTCCAGCACCTTGGGTTCCTACCTAAGCAAACCAAAACTCAACTCAGAGTGATTGATCATAGCCTAGGAAAATGAAACTTAAGGTTAAGCAATCAGAAACTACCAACTAATATCTAAGAGACTTTACCAACCAGAAACTTCTGACTGCTTCAAAAAGGGACTTTCCACTTTAACCAATCAAATATTTTCTTTGTCTTACTTTCTGGTACACCTTATCAAAGGTAACCCCTGGCATCTCCTTGCACCTCCCTTAGTGGAGCCCAACTGCTTGAGGTCTGGTGCTGTTCAATTCATGAACTGCTGAATATTCAAATTGACTCTTAAAAACATTTAATGTACTCAAGTCTATCTTTTAATGGCTGTTATTTAAAGGAGTAGGCATTATGGAGGGGGTAACTTCTAGGCCCTATGACACATGACCAAATGTTTCTCTAGCAAAACCCAGCAAAGTAAAGGGACCCAGAAAAAATTTAGGATCTCCTCTATTTGGCATTCTGTCTTCCTACCCTAAACACTGAAAGCAGTGAATCCCTTGCTCAGAAGGAAATTCGAAGGGTGCCTACCTCATGAGTGTGAGAGGCAGGTGCTGGATCCTCTTATAATGAAAAGTGAAAACTATGCCCCAATGGAGGCCCTAAATATGGCCACAAATGAAAACCAGATCACATTTCCCTACAAGTCAATCTAAACTGCTTTCCCAAGGTGTCTGAATTATTGGAGGTTTGGAGTTGAGAACATCATACCAGTAAAGTTTTTGTAACATTTAAGATTTTGGTTTTCCTTTTATCTTTGTAATCTTATCTTTTTCAACTATTTACTGTCAATTTATGCAAGGCTAAAATTTCCCAAAGATTCATGCACTCACAAAAATAGAAACTGGTACCATTTTTCTGGAGAACAATTTGGCGTATCATGTTGCCCTTCATTTCCAAATGAAGGTGATAAGACCTGAAAACTTGCTACTTTACCAAAAGAATTTGAGCTGAAGGCAATTGAGAATCAACAGATGAAGGAAGAGTTCTCTGCTCTCTTCTGATCTACCTAAAAGTAGGTCATAAATATCCTTTTGTGAGAAGCTCCCATCTCCTGCACCAAGAAGAGAAGGGTCAGCCAGGCGCGGTGGCTCATGCCTGTAATCCCAGCACTTTGGGAGGCTGAGGTGGGTGGATCACGAGGTCAGGAATTTGAGACCAGCCTGGCCAACATGGTGAAACCCCATCTCTACTAAAAATATAAAAATTAGCTGGGCATGGTGGGGCGTGCCTGTAATCCCAGCTACTTGGGAGGCTGAGGCAGAAGAACCGTTTGAACCCAGGAGGCATAGGTTGCAGTGAGCTGAGATCATGCCATTGCACTCCAGCCTGGTGACAGAATGAAACTCCATCTCAAAAAATAAAAAAAAAAAAAGAAGAGAAGGGTCACCTAAGATGAACACTTGGCACTGAGGGGAGCCTGCATAAACAAGTCTAGTTAAAATAACCCTTAGCTTCCATTAGATTTTCCCATATATTTTTCTAGTCACTTTCCCTGAGTTCATCATCCTTTAAAGTCCAAATCCCCCTTTCTTTGTTAAACATGGTACACAAGCTCCTAAGTCGAAGCACTTGAGTTTCACTTCTATTCTGTAAATTCCCATGCATGTAAATTTCCCTATATGTAAAAGATTAATAAAATTGTATGCTTTTCCTCCTGTCAATCTGTCTTTTGTCAGTTAAGTTTGCAGGACCCAGGTGCTGAACCTAAGAGGGTAAAGGAAAAATTTTCCTCCTCCACACACCTTTTGAAACTATTCTCAGCAAGTCATCAGAAATGTGGTCAAATATTTGCTTACAAGAATATCAATCAGTATTATTTATAAAAGTCCCTAGTGGGAAACAATCTAATTTCCACAAAAAGAGAATAATTATGGTACTCTCAGAGTTTAGAATGTTATGTAGCAATTTAAAATATATTTTCAAAACATACACAATAAAAGGGTAATATGTTCATAAGATTATGTTTGATGAAAACACAATGTTCAGAGTTGCATGAATACTGCATATACAAATCTATAATGACATGATTTTTATAAAGATTATATACATAGAAAAAAGTAGACAGGGAGAAAATGCATCAAAATGTTAGGAATTATCTTTGGGTGTTGGAGCTACGGTGATTTCTTTCTCATATTTCTACAATAATCCATAACGATTATTGTATTATCATATATATAATATATATATATTTATTATTATTATTATTTTGAAACAGAATCTTGCTCTGTTACCAGGCTGGAGTGCAGTGGCACGATCTCGGCTCACTGCAACCTCCGCCTCCTGGGTTCAAGCGATTCCCCTGCCTCAGCCTCCCTAGTAGCTAGGACTATAGGCACATGCCACCACGCCTGGCTCATTTTTTGTATTTTAGTAGAGACGGGGTTTCAGCATATTGACTAGGATGGTCTCGATCTCCTGACCTCGTGATCCGCCGGCCTCGGCCTCCCAAAGTGCTGGGATTATAGGTGTGAGCCACTGCGCCCAGCCTATCACATATTTTTAAAGAAAAAAAATGTCCCAGTGTATTTCTAAGGGAGATACAGGTATCCAACCCACAAACCACTTTGTAAGGTCAGGCTGCCTTCTCCAGGTAGAACCGCGCAGGCGAGGATTTGCAAGGCAAGCCGGAGGGCCCACATCTCTGTCCAGAGCAGCGTTGATCAGGTTAGTTTCGGCTCTCAGTTTCGCTTTGAACTTGAATTGGAAACCGAAACAAATCCGAGGGGCATCGGGAAAACGAAACTGAGAAAATTGCTCTTTGTAGCACAGGGCGCCATTTTCCCGGTTCCTGTGGCTCTTCTGG
The DNA here is from genome assembly GCF_002776525.5 of Piliocolobus tephrosceles. Classification (NCBI taxonomy): domain Eukaryota; kingdom Metazoa; phylum Chordata; class Mammalia; order Primates; family Cercopithecidae; genus Piliocolobus; species Piliocolobus tephrosceles. The sequence continues at coordinate 68,212,845 of NC_045436.1, read as the reverse complement.
TCCCGCGGGATCCGAGGCTCCCAACACCCCTCCCCGCCTGGCCTGCGGCGCCCAGCATCTGAGCCACTCCCTGCACCTGGGCCCCCGCGCCCCTCACCCGGGTCCAGGCGCCCCGCACCGGGTTCTCTGCGCCCGGTACCCAAGCCCCCGCGCCCGTGCACTGGGGTCCCCACGCCCCGCACCTGGGGCCCCGCGCTCAGCTGGCAGGGCCCCGCGCTCACCTGGCCACTCCCCGCGCGGCGAGCCCCTGCGGCCCAGCTGGCCCCTGCTGTTGTCTCCGCACGAGAGGACCCTGTGGTTGGTCAGCAACAGCAGAGAGTGTCGCTCCCCGCTGGCCGCCTGCAGTAGCTCAGCCCTGGGGCTGCGCTCCGTCCTCGGGCGCTGCAGCTCCCTGGAGTCGGTGTCCCAACAGAAATACATTCCGCTTCTGCGCCCTGTCGCCTGCTCCGGATTCCGTCCGTCCCGCTGCGACAGGCTCCTGAATGCTGGTGACTGGGTGCGCGATGATTTCCAGGATATCAAGATGCTTACCCTGTCTTCAACCCGCCCCAGGAGCCCAGCCCTGGCTCCACGTCAGCTCTCTCTGCTGCCTGAACGTCAAGTGCTGAAGAGCAGAGAGGGCGTCCCAGGTCTTGAACCTGAGTTTACATCCTAAGCCATTTATGAGTCATTAATGCCACTTTGGGTAAGTTACCTAATGATTCCGTGCTTCAGCTATCACATCTACGAAATATGGACAGCAAGTCAGCAAATCTAATATGTTGGGATAATTTAATAGACATCTAAAGTGTTAGAATAATACCTAGAGTAGTTAATAAAGCATCTGAGTGCCCACCTCTTTCCAGACCTTTTTTGGCACTGAAAAATACAAGTTTGTTTTTTGTTTGTTTGTTTGAGACGGAGTCTCGCTCTGTCGCCCAGGCTGGAGTGCAGTGGCGCCATCTCGGCTCACTGCAACCTCCGCCTCACGGGTTCAAGAGATTCTCCTGTCTCAGCCTCCAGAGTAGGTGGGATTATGGGCGTGCGCCACGACGCCCGGCTAATTTTTGTGTTTTTAGTAAAGATGGGGTTTCCTCATGTTGGCCAGGCTGGTCTCGAACTACTGACCTCGATCCACCACCCCCCCCCCCAAGCTTCCCAAAGTGCAGGGATTACAGGCCTGAGCCTCAGCGCCCGACCTGCAAATACAGTTAGTGAAAGACAAGATCCTCTTGATGCGTTTACATTCTCCTGAGGAAGAGAACATAAACAGATAAACACAAAAGTGTAATATCAAGGGTCAACGAAAAATACAACAGGAACCAGAGGGTGGAGGCCGAAGGCACTGGTATTTGAGATGATATTAGGGAAGATCTCCCTGATGAAGTGATATTTGTGCAGAGAGCTGAGGGGACATGGGAAATGAGGGAATGAGTCGTGATATTGCCTAAGGGCAGAGGATGAAAAGCAGCAGTTGGAAGGTTTTGAATAGAGAAGAGCCATGATCTGACTTTAGTTTTTAAAGATTCATCTGGCTGCTGTGTGAAAAATAATAGGACAAAAATGGAAGCAGAAAGCCAGTTAGCACAGACTACTTCAGAGTCCAGGTCAAGTGATATCCTAGAAGGGAAGGGAGAAGTTATTAGATTCAAGACGTGTTTTGAAAGTAAGAGTCCACAGATTTGATGACGGATTAGAAATTGGGGGGAAAGAAGAAAAGGGATTAGGGATTACTCCAGGGTTGACTTAGGGGTTACTGCAAGGTAAACTCTACTGGACTGGGAAACCGTGAGGAAGGTGCAGGTTTAGAGCTATGTGGGTCTGGAGTATAGATTGGTAATAACTGTGAGATGCTTGTTAATCAAGAAGGCAATAGAATAAACTGTTTTGGAGTTGTAGAGAGAAGCTGGGGTGTAGTCAGAAAATTGGGAGCCATCAGTGTAGAGATGATGCTTAAAGCCAGATGGCTGAATGAGAACCCCCAGGGGGTGAATGTGGCAACAATGTGGCAGAGGCTAGAGGACTGATCATAGGAGGAAAACCAGGAGCCAGAGTTATAGACAGAGCAAGTTATGAATAAGAGAAGGATCAACTCAGTCAATTTCTTGTAGAGCAAGGTAAGGATTGAACACTGATTTGTATTTATTTATTTGTTTGTTTGTTTGAGACTGAGTTTCCGCTCTTGTCGCCCAGGTTGGAGTGCAATGGCACGATCTCAACTCACAGCAACCTCTGCCTCCCAGGTTCAAGTGATCCTCCCGCCTCAGCCTCCTAAGTAGTGGGACTACAGGCATGTGCCACTACGCCCAGCTAGCTTTTGTATTTTTTGAAGAGATGGGGTTTCACCATGTTGCCCAGGCTGATCTCGAACTCCTGACCTCAGGTGATCTGCCTACCTCAGCCTTCCAAAGTGCTGTGATTACAGGCCACCATGTCCAGCTGAGCACTGGTTTTTAGATTTGGCAACTTTGACAATGTTAGCCATCATCAGCATTATTGATTTTTTTAAAGAAACTATTATAGAACCTATTTATATAATTTCAATTCACCACTCTTTATGACCATATTTCAAGTTCTTTAAAGAGAAGAACAAATGTTCTTTATTTTTCTACTTCAAGAGTACCTGGAACTTGGTAGATGCTAATAAGGGTATATTGGACAATTGGATTGACGAGTAGTGAGTCAGTGAATGGTATTAATATTTCTGGCTCTGTTTTCTTATATACCAAATATAACCTTTTCCTGAATAGTAATTTCTTAATGTTTATTTCTTTTCTAAAGCACAAAATGTAAGAGTTTGGTATTATTACCATAAGACACTGAGCCCTCATATTAAGTTATTTCTTTAAAAAAAAAATTTTTTTTTTTTGAGACAGAGTCTCACTTTGCCACGTAGACTGGAGTGTAGTGGCATGATCTCAGCTCACTGCAAATGCCACCTCCCCGATTCAAGCGATTCTCCTGCTTCAGCCTCCTGAATAGCTGAGATTACAGGCGGGCACTACCACACCTGGCTGATTTTTGTATTTTTCGTAGAGATGGGGTTTCACCATGTTGGCCAGGCTGGTCTCAAACTCCTGACCTCAAGTGATCCGCCTGCCTCAGCCTCCCAAAGTGCTGGGATTACAGGCGTGAGCCACCAATCTTGGCCTAAAAAATTTTTTATTGATACATAATAGATGTACATGTTTTGGGGGTACATATGATAATTTGACACATTATCAAATTGGGATATTTATCTCCTTAAGTAATTTATCTTGGGCTAGCCACAGTGGCTCATGCCTGTAATCCTAACACTTTAGGAGGCCGAGATGGGAGGATCGCTTGAGCTCAGGAGTTGGAGACCAGCCTGGGCAACATGGTGAAACCCTATCTTTGCCAAAAATACAAAAAACAGCTGGGCGTATTGGCACATACCTGTAGTCCAGCTACGTGGGAGGCTGAGGTGGGAGGATTGCTTGAGCCTGGAGCCTGGGAGGTGGAAGGTGCAGTGAGCCCAGATCACACCGCTGCACTCCAACCTGTGCAACAGACCCAGATCCTATCTTAAAAAGAAAAAAAAAAAAAAAAAGGAACATTCAAATTATTATTGGCTAGTGATTTTGAAATATACCTATAGTCATTCTACTGAGCTATTGAACACCAGGTCTTATTTCTTCTATACAAATGTATATTTGTACCCATTAATCAACCTCTCTTCATTTTCCCCACCTCCACCCCCATTCTTCCTGGGCTCTGGTTACCAACAGTCTACTCCTTATCTTCATGAGGTTCACTTTTTTCTTTTTTTTTAACTCTCTGACATGTGAGTGAAAACACGTGATAATTGTCTTTCTGTGCTTGGCTTATTTCACTTAACATAATGACCATTCCACCCATGTTGCTGCAAAAATGACAGAATTTCATTCTTTTTTTATGGCTGAAGAATATTTCATTATGTATATGTACCACATTTTCTTTATCCATTCATCTATTGATGGGCACTTAGCCTGATTCCAAATTTGGGCTATTGTGAATAGTACTGCAGCAAATGTGGGAGTGCAGATGTCTCTTTGATATATTGATTTCCTTTCTTTTGTATATACACCAAATAGTGAAATTGCTGAATCATACGGTATTTCTATTTTTAGTTTTTTGAGGAATCTTCATACTGTTCTCCATAGTGGCTGTACTAATTTACATTCCCACCAACAATGTATGAAATGTACACCAACAGTGTACGTTTCTCTACATCCTCACCAGCAATCCTTATTCCCTTTTAGTAAAAACCATTATAGTTGGGGTGAGATGATATCTCATGGTTTTGGTTTGCATTTCTATGATGATTAGTGATGTTGAGCATTTTTTCATATACTGGTTGGCTATTAGTGTGTCTGCTTTTGAGAAATGTCTGTTCAGATCATTTGCCCATTTTAAAATCAGATTTTTTGCTGTTGAGTTATTTGAGTTTCTTATAATAATATGATTATTAATCGCTTGTCAGATAGATAGTTTGCAAATATTTTTCTCCCATTCTGTGGGTTGTCTCTTCACTTTGTTGATTGTTTCCTTTGCTGTGCAGAAGCTTTTTCACTTGATGCAATCTCACTGGTCTATTTTTGCTTTTGTTGCCTGTGATTTTGAGATCTTCCACAAAATTTTTTGCCCGGACCAATGTCCTAAAGCTTTTCCCCAACGTTTTCTTCTAGTAGTTTCATGTCTTATATTAAGTCTTTAATTAACTTTGATTTGATTTTTGTTGGGAACAAGACCCCCAAAATCTGGCCATAAACTGGCCCCAAAACTGGCCATAAACAAAATCTCTGCAGCACTGTGACATGTTCATGGTGGCCATAACGCCCACGATGGAAGGTTGTGGGTTTACAGGAATGAGGGCAAGGAACACCTGGCCCGCCCAGGGTGGAAAACCACTTAAAGGCATTCTTAAGCCACAAACAATAGCATGAGCGATCTGTGCCTTAAGGACATGCTCCTGCTGCAGTTAACTAGCCCAACCTATTCCTTTAATTCTGCCCATCCGTTCGTTTCCCATAAGGGATACCTTTAGTTAATTGAATATCTATAGAAACAATGCTAATGACTGGCTTGCTGTGAATAAATACATGGGTGAATCTCTGTTCAGGGCTCTCAGCTCTGAAGGCTGTGAGACCCCTGATTTCCCACTTCACACCTCTATATTTCTGTGTGTATGTCTTTAATTCCTCTAGTGCCCCTGGGTTAGGGCCCCAACCGAGCTGGTCTTGGCAGATTTTCGTACATGGGTCTAGTTTCTTTCTTTTTTTTTTTCTTTTTTTTTTTTGAGACAGAGTTTTGCTCTTGTCTGCCAGGCTAGAGTACAATGGCATGATTTCTGCTCACTGCAAGCTCCAACTTCCAGGTTCAAGTGATTCTTCTGCCTCAGCCTCCTGAGTGTTTGGACGAACCGAGGCAAGATGGTGCACTTCCGGGTTCTTCTTCACCACCAACTCTTCCCGCGCGCGCGAAAATGCAGCCGGCGCCCAGGGAGGGTGCAGACCAACTGGGCATGCGCCAGGTGACGTCAATCTGAAGAGACCAAGATTTACCTGGTCGCACCTGCGGAACGCCCCTGACACGCCCATGCCCCACCTATTGCCCTCCCACTCCTAGAAAAGCCGCTCTCCGCCATTGAGCCACGCGGCCTTCTCACAGCCCTGCGGCCTTCTCACATCCCGGAGGCCTTCTTGCAGCCCCACTCCTGTCGGGATGTCGGGACTGTGGGAAGTCCGTCCGAGAGCCCCACGGGGGAACTCTGCCGGCCTCCTTCCCCGGAGGCCGACAGACTTCTCCCGCACACCTTAGGTTACCAAAATAAACGTGCAGTTTTGCTGTTACACTTGCCTACCCGCTGGTTCTTTTGCGCCCGCTCGGCTGGTCTTAGAAAAACAAGACAGATGGTGCCGAACCCGGGAGGAGACCCCTCCTCAGGGCCCCCAGGGTCTGGGGAGCCTCCTCCTCCTCGTTCCACACCGCAGACGGACCAGGACCTGAGACCCGCTTCCCTCACTCTCATGGCCTCTCTGGGGTAAGTGCCCTTGTCTCCTCTTTACCTCCCTCGGCCAGAAATCCTGCGCGGGTCCGAGGTCCATTTTGAGCCACCAAGTGGCTTGGGAGAGCCTTGCAGGACGGAGACGTCCGCCTGAAGGTAATCTCCACCTTGGCTTCAAGAGCCTCCAGTCTGTCTCTGCTGGTTCCAGAGGACGCTTTGAAGCCAGGCAGAGATCCACTTCCATTTCCATTGTGTCCATTGTGTAAGTAAAGAGGAAACAAATGGGAAACCCCCAGTCCAAATTTCCAAAGAGCACCCCCTTAGGGTGCCTCCTAGCCAATTTAAAAACCTTACAGCTTGAACAAGAACTTAGGAGGAAGCGGTTAATTTTCCTTTCCACTGTGGCGTGATCGACCTCAGCAATTTCTGCCAGCGGCTAGGCAAGTGGTCCGAAATTTACATACAAGGCTTTTAGGCCTTAGGCTCTCGTCCCTATACTCCTTCTCTCCCCGCTCTCCCCCCCCCCTCCCTTCCTGCCCAGACTCCTCCTCCTCCCCCCATCCAGACTCCTTCTTCCTCCTCCTTATCTACTAGTAATCCACTCAGTCCCGTGCCTCCTTCGGGGCCCCCAACTGGCTGTCTTGAGTCCCCTATTCCTGCCCCACACCCTCCTACAGTGTTAGCGCCTTTGCGAGAGGTGGCTGGGGCGGAGGGGGTAGTCAGAGTACATGTCCCTTTTTCATTGGCCGATCTTTCCAAAATTGAGAAGCGTTTAGGTGATTTCTCAGCTAATCCTACCATATACATAAAGGAATTTAGACACCTTTGTCAGGCCTATGACTTAACTTGGCATGACCTCCAGGTTATCCTAACCTCTACCCTAAACTGACTGAGGTTCTAACCCAGTATACCCGGTTAGATCCGGCCTCCCACACAGGGGCCACCATTTTGGCGTCTTATTTCATTTCTCAATCAGCTCCTGACATTCGTAAAAAACTTCAAAAGGTAGGGGATGGTCCTCAGACACCAATACAAGACCTGGTTAAATTAGCCTTTAAGGTCTATAGCTCCAGAGAGGAGACGGCAGGCTTGCCTTGAACAGAAGGTTCAGCTCCTAGCAGCGGCTTTACAGCCCAGTCGTAACCCCAGACCAGAGAGCACACACCCCGCAGACTCCATAGAGCCTGCTATAAGTGCGGCAAGGCAGGACACTATGCCAACAGGTGTCCGCAGGGTCCCCGAGTCCCAACGCAGCCTTGCTATAAGTGCAAGGCATCAGGACATTAGGCCAGTGAATGTCCTAACCCTCATCCACCAGCAACCCCCCCTGCCCTGCTTGCCAGCAGGGAGGAAACTGGAAGTCTGATTGCCCCACCCTGAGAACAGGTGCCGCGCCTCCACGTGACCCCCTTTCCCAGGATCCTGGGAGCTCCTTCCAGCTCCTACATCTGGATGACAACTGAAGGTGCCGAGACTCGGGGACCCCCATCACCTTCGCCAAGCCGTGGGTAACTCTCCTGGTAGCGGGTAAGACAATTAATTTTTTAATCAACAGCGAGGCTACCTATTCTGTTTTGCCGTCCTTCTCTGGACCTAGCCTTCCATCCAATATCTCTGTAGTAGGAGTAAGTGGAAAGCCATCCACTCCACGAAAAACTCCAATCCTTAATTGCTGCCTGGCCAACAATTACTTTGCGCAGTCGTTCCTCATTCCCAGCTAAAAAGGGCCCCTACCGAAAGCAATCAGTGGAAATCAGTTTGGCTTTCCCCCACTCGCCTCAAACTTACTAAATTTTCTTAACTATCTCATACTCCCCAACCTTGCCGGGACCTTCCTTCTGGGTTTTGCCCATATTCCAACAAATGCTTCCATTCCTCATTCCTATACTAATACTGTGCCTTATTTTATTTTTCATCCGTGCGTCCAAATACCAACCATGGGCCCCGACCTTAACGACGCCCCTTAACAGCAGGAAGTAGCCAGACAGACCACGGCGCCCCTTTATCACTATTATCAATAAAAGGTTGGACTGTTTGGACGAAGGGAGGCAAGATGGTGCACTTCCGGGTTCTTCTTCACCACCAACTCTTCCCGCACGCGCGAAAATGCAGCCGGCGCCCAGGGAGGGTGCAGACCAACTGGGCATGCGCCGGGTGACGTCAATCTGAAGAGACCAAGATTTACCTGGTCGCACCTGCGGAACGCCCCTGACACGCCCATGCCCCACCTATTGCCCTCCCACTCCTAGAAAAGCTGCTCTCCGCCATTGAGCCACGCGGCCTTCAGAAAAACAAGACACTGAGTAGCTGGAATTACAGGCGTCTGCCATCATGCCTGGCTAATTTTTGTATTTTTAGTACAGACAGAGTTTTGCTGTGTTGGCCAGGCTGGTCTTCAACTCCTGACCTCAGGTGATCCATTTGCCTCAGCCTCCCAAAGTGCTGGGATTATAGGCGTGAGCCACCATGCCTGGCTAGGGCTCTGGTTTCCTTCTTCTGCATGGGATTGTTGGGTTTTTCCAGCACCATTTATTGAAGAGACTGTCCTTTCCCCATTGTATATTTTTGGCATCTTTTGTCAAAAAAGAGTTGGCTCTAAGTGTGTGGATTTATGTCTGGATTCTATATTCTGTTCCATTGATCTGTGAGTCTGTTTTTATACTAATATGCTGATTTGGTTGCTAGCTTTGTAGTATATTTTGAAGACAGGTAGGGTGATGCCTACAGCTTTGTTCTTATGCTTACTGCTTTGGCTGTTAAAGGTCTTCTTTTTTATTTTTTTTTTGAGACGGAGTCTCGCTCTGTCGCCCAGGCTGGAGTGCAGTGGCTGGATCTCAGCTCACTGCAAGCTCCGCCTCCTGGGTTCACGCCATTCTCCTGCCTCAGCCTCCCGAGTAGCTGGGACTACAGGCGCCAGCCACCTCGCCTGGCTAGTTTTTTGTATTTTTTAGTAGAGACGGGGTTTCACCGTGTTAGCCAGGATGGTCTCAATCTCCTGACCTCGTGATACACCCGTCTCAGCCTCCCAAAGTGCTGGGATTACAGGCTTGAGCCACCGCGCCCAGCCAAAGGTCTTCTATTTAAAACAAAACAAAACAAAACAAAACCAAAAACTTTTTTTATTCCCCTGAAAAAAGTCATTGGTATTTTGATGGAAATTGCATTAAATCTATAGATTGCTTCGGATAATATAAACATTTTAACAATATTGAACCTTCAAATCCATGAGCATTAAACATCCATTTTCTCCTTCCTTCCTTCCTTCTTTCTTTCTTTTCCCCCTCCTTCCTTCCTTCCTTCCTTCCTTCCTTCCTTCCTTCCTTCCTTCCTTCCTTCCTT
>NC_045436.1:68194281-68203510 GCF_002776525.5 Piliocolobus tephrosceles | reverse complement strand
CTTCCTTCCTTCCTTCCTTCCTTCCTTCCTTCCTTCCTTCCTTCCTTTCTTTCCCTTTCTCTGTCTCTTCCTCTCTTTCTTCTTTCTGACAGAGTCTCTGTCACCATGGCTGGAGTGCAGCAGCACCATCTCAGCTTACTGCAACCTCCACCTCCTGGGTTCAAGAGATTCTCATGCCTCAGCCTCCCAAGTAGCTGGGATTACATGCGTGTGCCATCATGCCTGGCTAACTTTTGTATTTTTACTACAGACAGGGTTTCACTGTGATGGTTAGGTTGGTCTCAAACTCCTGGCCTCAAGTGATCCACCTGCCTCAGCCTCCTAAAGTGCTGAGATTATAGGTTTGAGCCACCATGCCCGGCCTCTCTTCAGTTTCTTTAATCAGTGTTTTATAGTTTTCTTTGTATAGATCATTTTGGCTAAATTGATTTTTAAGTATTTTATATTCTTTGTAGCCATTGTAAATGGGATTGCTTTCTTGATTTCTTCTTTGTATTGTTTGTTGTTGGTTTATCTAAATGCTACTGGTTTTGTATGTTTATTTTGTATCATGTCACTTTAATGAATTTGTTTATCAGTTCTAACAGTTTTTTTTGTGGAGTCTTTGGGTTTTCTAAATATAATATCATGTCATCTGTGAACAAGATGAATTTAACTTCTTTCTTTACAATTTGGATGCTCTTTATTTTTTTCTTTTGCCTAATTGCTTTGGCCAGAACTTTCAGTATTATGTTGAATAAAAATGGTGAAAGTGGGCCAGGCGCAGTGACTCACACCTATAATCCCAGCACTTTGGGAGCCTGAGGTGGGTGGATCACCTGAGGTCAGGAGTTTGAGACCAGCCTGGCCAACATGGTGAAACCCTGTCTCTACTCAAAATACAAAAATTAGCTTGGTGTGGTGGTGCATGCCTATAATTTCAACTACTCGGGAGGTTGAGGAAGGAGAATCCCTTGAACCTGGGAAGCAGAGGTTACAGTGAGCCAAAATCACGTCACTGCACTCCATCCTGGGTGAAAGAGTGAGACCTTGTCCCCCCTCCCCAAAAAAACAACAAAACAAAAAAACAAAAAAGTTGAAAATGGGCATCCTTGTCTTATTTCAGATCTTAGAGGAAAGGCTTTCCATTTTTTTCAGTTCAGTATGATATTGGCTGTGGGTTTGTCATATATGACTTTTATTATTTTGAAATATGTTCCTTCTATACCCAGTTTTTTGAGTTTTTTAAATCATAAAGGAATGTTGAATTTTATCAATGCTTTTTCAGCATCTATTGAAATGATCATATGGTTTTTGTTCTTGCTTCTGTTAATGTAATATATCACATTTATTGATTTTTGTATGTTGAACCATCTTTGCATCACTGAGATGAATCCTACTTGATTACTGTGAATAATCTCTTTAATGTGTTGTTGAATTTGGTTTGCTTGTATTTTGTTGAGGATTTTAGTATCTACGTTTATCAGGGATATTGGCCTGTAGTTTTTGTTGTTGTGTCCTTTCTGGTTTGGTATCAGAGTAATGCTGGCCTAGTAAAATGAGTTTGAAAGTATTCTCTCCTCTTTCATTTTTTTTTTTTTAAACAGAGTTTGAGTAGGATTGGTATTAGTTCTTTCTTAAGTGTTTGGTAGAGTTTAGTAGTGAAGCTGTCAGGTCCTGGGCTGTTTTTTGATTGGAGATTTTTTTATTATGGCTTTGATCTTGTTACTGGTTTGCTGAAGTTTTCGATTTCTTCATGGTTCAGTCTTGGTAGCTTGCATTTGTCCAGGAACTTATTCAATTCTTCTAGATTTTCCAATTTGTTGGCATGTAGTTGTTCATAATACTCTCTAATGATTCTTTGTATTTCTGTGATCTTAGCTGTTACGTCTCCTTTTTCATTTATGATTTTACTTATTTGGGTCCTCTCCCTTTTTTTTTTAGTCTAGCTAAAGTTTAGTCAATTTTATCTTTTCAAAGAAACTTTTCGTTTTGTTGATTTTCTGTAATATTTTTAGTCTCAATTGCATTGATTTCTGCTCTGATATTTATTCTTTCTTTTCTGCTACTAATGTTGGGTTTGGTTTGTTTTTGTTTTTCTGGTCTCTTGGGGTGCATTGTTAGCTTGTTTATTTGATGTCTTTTTAGTTTTTTGGTATAAACCTCTTAGTATTGCTTTTGCCATATCACATAGATTTTGGTATGTTGTATTTCCATTTTCATTTGTTTTAAGAAATGTTTAAATTTCCTTAATTTCTTCATTGATCCATTGGTCATACAGGAGCATATTGTTTGTGTTTCCATGTGTTTGTGTAGTTTCTGAGGTTCTTGTTATTGATTTCTAGTTTTATTCCACTGTGATCAGAAAAGACACTTGACATGATTTTTACTTTTTCTTTTTTTTTTGAGACGGAATCTCGCTCTGTTGCCCACACTGGAGTGCAGTGGTGCAATCTTGGCTCACTGCAAGCTCTGCCTCCTGGGTTCACGCCATTCTCCTGCTTCAGCCTCCCGAGTAGCTGGGACTACAGGCGCCCACCACCACACCTGGCTCATTTTTTGTATTTTTAGTAGAGATGGGGTTTCACCGTATTAGCCAGGATGGTCTCGATCTCCTGACCTCGTGATCCGCCCACCTCAGCCTCCCAAAATGCTGGGATTACAGGCGTGAGCCACCGGGTTTTTACTTTTTAAAATTTGTTGAGTCTTGTTTTGTGGCCTAAGATATGGTTGACCTTGGAGAATGTTCCATATGCTCAGACTATAAGAGTTTGATATTATCAATATAAGACACTGAAACCTCATATTGTTATTTCTTAAAAGAAAGTCTACTGAGTAACTAAAATGTAAGTGCATTGTACTCATTTTGTATTCCCAGCACCTAGCACAGTGTCTGCCAAATTTAAAAAAACAATGAATAAATGTTAGTGAGATAAGTGAATAAAATGTATATTAAAGAAATTGAGCATATCTTTTTTTAAGAAAGATAATTTTCACTTAATCTATGTTCATGCACTTGGAAACAGAAGATCCTATATTTTGAGTACTTACCATGTGTTGATTATTTTATATAAAATATCTAATTTTTTCATCACCTTTTCTTAGTTAAGATTCTCCAACCTGGCCAATATGGCGCAACCCCGTCTCTACTAAATACAAAAATTAACCAGGTGTGTTGGAGGGCGCCTGCAATCCCAGCTACTCGACTTGGGAGACTGAGGCATGAGAATCACTTGAACCTGAGAGATGGAGGTTGCAGTCAGCTGAGATGGTGTCATTGTACTGCAACCTGGGTGACAGAGTGAGACTGTCTCAAAAAAAAAAAAAAAAAAAAAAAAAAGAATCTTTTGGTTGCAGGTGACAGAAAATATGGCCCAAGCTCACTTAAGCAAAAAGGAAATTTACTTGTAGATTGCATTATTATTTTTCAAAAAACTTTGCTGCCCCTCTCCACCCTGTGACATCAATCTTGAGCATGTGATTTGTTCTGGCCAATTATATGCAAGTGGGAAGCAACTTCAGGCAGATAGTTTAGAGCTAGCACTTCTTTTCCTACTTTCCTTTCGCTCTGTTACAACAGGTGATTTTCTAGAAAGAGATTGCTCTATTTTACTGAGTCCCAGATTAAAAACAACAATCAAGCAGAGCTGCAGGTACTCCATGTAGCATCAGCAAGAAATAATTTTTGTTGTTGTAAGCCTGTGAGCACTTAGGAGGTATTTATGATTACAGCATAACTGTTTATGATTAAAGTCAAGTAACTGACTGATTTGACTTTATCAGAATGGCTGATTACAGACACTGCTGTAAACAAGGACTTAACCAATGTCCTTAATGACTCCATTTCTCTGTCTCTTCACTCTGCCTCTTGCTATGAGGGCTTCATCTTCAGGCACCATGCAGTCTATCTTGCAGTTCCAGGAGCTCCTCTGAGATTGCAAGAGGGTTACAGCAGCTCTAAACTTTATATTTATCCAGCTCTCAGCTTCACAGCCTGTGGACAGAAAAAAATCTGCTCAAAAGTCTTGGCTCGATTTGGGTCATATATCTACCCCTGAGGCAATCACTGTGGAAGCCATTGGGGTAGTCAGTCTACCTTGTGGATCAGGATGGAACCTCATCCATGCACTTTCTGAGCAGAGGAGGCAGATCCCAGATAAAAGGCATGTTGCTGGAAGAAAGTGGAGACAGATGCTAAGGAGTTAAGCAACAAGGATTTTCTATGTCAATCATGCAAAATAAGTATTATTATTATTCTTCCCTTCAGAGAGTTTGGGTAACTTGCTTGAAGTTACATGATGTGTATAAATGGCAGGGTTTTTTTGTTGTGTTTTTTTTTTTGTTTGTTTGTTTGTTTTTAGATGGAGTCTCCCTCTATCACTCACTCAGGCTGGAGTGCAGTGCTGTGATCTCAGCTTACTGCAACTTCTGCCTCCCAGGTTCAAGCAATTCTCCTGCCTCAGCCTCCGGAGTAGCTGGAATTCAGGTATGTGCCACAATGCCCAGCTAATTTTTGTATTTTTAGTAGAGACAGGGTTTCACCATGTTGGCCAGGCTGGTCTCGAACTCCTGACCTCAAGTGATCCACCTGCCTCAGCCTCCCAAAGTGTTGGGATTACAAGTGTGAACCACTGCACTGGCCTAAATGGTAGGATTTTAACACTGATCTATTTGACCAGAAAGCCTGTTTAATTTTTACTAAAAGAGTCTTATAATAGAACACTCTTTATTCCCTGATCTTTTCTTTCAAGCCCACTAGTGGCACTTCCTTAAAACCATTCCAGCTAAAAATCTCCAATTCATCTTACATTTTCTTGCCGCTGCAAAACTCTCGGCCAGGTGTGGTTGGTGGCTCATGCCAGTAATCCCCAAAATTTGGGAAGTTGAAGGGGAGGATAGCTGGAGCCCAGGAGTTCAAGTCCAGCTTGGGCAACAAGGTAAGACCCTGTCTATACAAAAAATCAAAAAGTTAGCCTGGCATGGTGGCACACACCTATGGTCTCCACTACGTGGGAGGCTGAAGAAGGAGGATCACTTGAGCCCAGGAGGTCAAGGCTGTAGTGAGCTGTTTTCACTCTACTGCACTCTAGCCTGGGTGACAGAGCAAGACCCTGTTTCGAAAAACGAAAAAGGAAAATCCTCTCCTAATGGATTAATTGCTAATTGGCTGATATCATCAACATCCCATTTTCTATCCACTTCTTTCTGTCTCCACCACTCCTACCAGAGTTCAGTTCTTTGGCAACAACATCTCAAATGTCTCTATATCTAATAACTGGGATCACTAATGGATCCTTTTTATTCTCCTGAGTGTTGCCTGTGAAAAACACAGGTCTGATCACATCACTTATTTTTCTTAATGGTTGTAGGCCTTTTGCCTACAGAAAAACAAAGAAAACAAAATCCTTCGCATATAATTAAAGGCCTTCTATGATCCACTTGTAACCAACCTTTCTATATTTATCTCACTGACAGTTATAGTTATATATATCCCCCCGCACCCCACCACACATACACAGGGACTACTGTCACAATGAACTACTTGCCTTTTCATGCTTGCTTTTTCCTAAATCCATGCCTCTGTTCATTCTGTGTTTTCTCTGTGGAATTTCCTTTTCCTCATTTCTTTTTATGAAAAAACATCTCTTAAATGTTTCATCTCTGTGAAGCCTTTTGTTTTCTTTCTTTTTTTTCTTTCTGAGACAGGGTCTCACTGTGTTCCCCAGGCTGGAGTGCAGTGGTGCAATCACAGCTCACTGCAGCCTCAATCTCCTGGGTGCAGGTGATCCTCCCATCCCAAGCCTCCCAAGTATCTGGGACTACAGGTGCATCTCACCACGCCGGACCAATTTTTAAATTTTTTGTAGAGACAGGATCTCACTATGTTGCCCAGGCTGGTCTAGAGCTCCTGGCCTCAAGTAATTGTCCAGCCTCAGCCTCCCAAAGTGCTGGGATTACAGGTGTAAGCCACCACGCCCACTTTTGTGGGAGCCTTTCTTAGATTCCACCACATAAATTGCTCCTTTTTCTAGGCTCTATAACAAATAATGTCTTTTATACACATTCTGATATGGTTTGGCTGTGTCCCCACCCAAATCTCAAATTGTAGCTCTCATAATTCCCACGTGTTATGGAAGGGACCTGATGGGAGGTAATTGAATCATCTGAGCGGGTCTTTCCTATGTTGTTCTCGTGATAGTGAATACGTCTCACGAGATCTCATGGTTTTATAAAAGTTTCCCTGCGCATGCTCTCTCTCTTCCCTACTGCCATTTATGTAAGACATGACTTTGCTCCTCCTTTGCCTTCCACCATGATTGTGAGGCTTCCCCAACCAATGTGGAACTGTGAGTCCATTAAACCTTTTCTTTATAAATTGCCCAGTCTTGAGTATGTCTTTACTAGCAGCATGAGAACAGACTAATGAACATCCCCCCCTAACCAATTTAATACTAGTTTCATATTATATTGCCATATTATTCTATATTTGGTCAATAGTTAAAAAAAAAAAAAAAAATCTCGGCCAGGCGCAGTGGCTCATGCCTGTAATCCCAACATTTTGAGAGGCCAAAGTAGGTGGATCACTCGGGGCCAAGACATCAAGACCAGCCTGACCAATATGGTGGAACCCCGTGTCCACTAAAAATACAAAAATTACCTAGGCATAATGGTGCACTCCTGTAATCCCAGCTACTTGGGAGGCTGAGGCAGGAGAATCGCTTGAACCTAGGAGGCAGAGGTTGCATTCAGCCTAGATGGTGCCACTGCACTCCAGCCTGGGTGATAGGGTGAGACTCTGTCTCAAATAATAATAATAATAATAATAATAATAATAATAATAATAATAAAGTTTAAAAAATAAAAAATATAAAAAATCTTTACTGAATATCCACTATAGGTATAACAAGGAATAAACAAAATGTAATAATTACTATTCATCAGCATTTACTTTAGACTTTACAAAATCTTTCCAGCTATTTCCCTCATGTGTCCTCATAACCACAGAGTATAGGCATGAGAGGGCTTACAGAGCTGAGAATAATTTATCCTGAGCTTACAGATGAGTAAGTAGAATAGTGTCCCTTTATCAAAGAATCCCCACATGAAAAAACAGAAAATCAATAGAAATTCACTGTCATCATAACTCTAAAATCAAACTTTGAAAATTATTTATACCTAATATTTTACTCCAATAGCCTATTTTCTTTCTTTTTTTTTTTTACTCATTTTCCCTTAATAGTGATTTATGGAAGGCAAGAGAATGAGAAGAGGAAAATAAAATGAAATGTCCCAACTGCCTACCACATTTGTCTCTTTCACAGTGTGTCAGCCAATTTGAGTAACCCCCCTATAAGGTACATATTATCCATATATTATCTACCCGGGTATAGATATGAACAACTTAAGCCTCAGAAAACTCAAGTGATTTGCTCAAGATAACTGGTAAGGAAGTAGGGGATCCCAGAATCAAACCCTCTTTCCACTAAACAGCACTGACTCAGTGTGAGATAAGGAGGACATTAGAAAGGAGATGAGAGAGGATGAGCTTACGAAAGGTCATCATGCAGTGAGTGGGGTTGAGGAGACACAGATAGACCAGTGAGGAAGCAGAAAAGTGGTCTGCGGGAAGTCCTCAAGAGGAAAGTAGAAGAACATCTAAGAGGAGGTAGGAGCGCTGCAAGTCTCTATTGTTCTTTTACCCTTCTCTTCTTAAGACTGTCTTCTCTTTAACTCCATTGTTCTGAGTTCAAAGCCCACACTCCGTGCTTTCAGCCCTTGGGACAAATGAAAAATAGAACACACTCCCTAATATGCTTAGTTTTTTATTATACTCCAGCTACCATCTCAGTCACCTCCAGGTGGCTCCCTGGAATGTTATCTAGTGTTTTTGTTTTTGTTTTTGTTTTTTTCACAAATGGACAAGACAATTAGGATGGCCCAGCACAAGTCAGTCGGGGGAAAGAAAACATTTGCTCAAACCGGACATTCTCCTTATAGACAAGAAATCATAGTTTTCAATTTGAACACTAGATGTAAGTATTAGTCAACTTAATCTCTTTTATCAAGCCTCCTCTTTTGCGGTTGATATATGTCAATGGTTGACATCTTTTTTCAGTAGTAGTCTTATAATTACCCACATGAATTTTTATGACTCTCTACCCCAAACTTGTTGTATAATTTTAATATTTAAATTACTTTAAAAAAATAAGAAATGTTACACTCACATTATTACTCTTACTATTTCTACTACAACATTGTCATTTTCAGAATACTGCATTTATCAGTAATCTCAGAAATCCAGATAATAGTCCTGACCTGGGAAGATAAAGAAAAAGGGCTTCTGAATCCTAGAAATGATTGTCATTCATAACAGCGGCTTCATGACACATTGCTGAACAACAAACTGAAGACTGCCTGAGATGTGTTTAAAATGTTGTTGGCCAGGCGCAGTGGCTCATGCCTGTAATCCCAGCACTTTGGGAGGCCGAGGTGGGTGGATCATGAGGTCAGGAGATCGAGACCATCCTGGCTAACATGGTGAAACTAAAATTCAAAAAATTAGCCTGGCATGGTGGCAGGTGCTTATAGTCCCAGCTACTTGGGAGACTGAGGCAGGAGGATAGCGTGAACTGGGAGGCAGAGCTTTCAGTGAGCTGAGATCATGCCACTGCACTCCAGCCTGGGGGACAGAGTGAGACTCCATCTCGAAAAAAAAAATTGTTTAACTTGGCCTGGCGCAGTGGCTTCTGCCTGTAATCCCAGGGCTTTGGGAGGCCAAGGAGGGTGGATCACCTGAGGTCAGGAGTTCAAGACCAGCCTGGCTGACATGGTGAAACCCTGTCTCTACTAACAATATAAAAATTAAGGTCAGGAGATCGAGACCATCCTGGCTAACCTGGTGAAACCCCGTCTCTACTAAAAAATACAAAAAACTAGCCAGGCAAGGTGGTGGGCATCTGTAGTCCCAGCTACTGGGGAGGCTAAGGCAGGAGAATGGCGTAAACCCTGGAGGCGGAGCTTGCAGTGAGCTGAGATCCGACCACTGCACTCCAGCCTGGGTGACAGAGCGAGACTCTGTCTCAAAAAAAAATATATATATATATATATATTAGCTGGGAATGGTGGTGGGCACCTGTAATCCCAGCTACTTGGGAGGCTGAGGCAGAAGAACCACTTGAACCCGGGAGGCAGAGGTTGCAGTGAGCCAAGATTGCACCACTGCACTCCAGCCTGGGCAACAAGACCAAAA
>NC_045436.1:68193076-68194181 GCF_002776525.5 Piliocolobus tephrosceles | reverse complement strand
TCATTTCTGTGTATATTATTAAGCAATGTCATATGTTATGGTTTGTGAACTGTACATGGAATAGCAGTGTATTTTTCAGTAATTTCCTTTGTTCACTATAATTTTTCATTGTTGATGCTTCTAAGTGCAGTTCATTTTCACAACTGTATCATATTCCACAATGTGACTATGGCAGCTTTTTTCTTTGGTAGAGGTGTATTTGGATGGCTTTCAGGTGTTTTCTATTTCTACAGTCACTGCCTAAATATTCTTGCCCTGTATGTGTCTCTTGGAGAAGACAGTGCAAGCGCATTTCTGGGGCAGACACGCCTGAGAAGGCAAGTGTGAGGCCGCAGAAGGGCGTGTCTAGCTTTTTATGAAATACAGTTTCTTAACAGGAGCAACAGCAGTGGATACTTTCTCAGCAGTTGATCTTTTCCTCCTTTTGGATTTTTGTGGCGCTGCTGAATTTGTTTCTTGAATTATTGGATGTATCCACAGTACTTTGTTTACTTATATTTTGTAACTTTTTGCACTTGGACTTATCTTCCTTGGAATTTTATGTGGTGAGATATTTTGAGGACAAGGTTGCATTGTTTCAGCAAAGATGTTCACTCACATGGGGTAGAGGAGAAGTTAGCAGCCGCCTGGTGCCACGTCGGTTTGACCCATGCTCTCCAGTCCTCCAGCATGAACTCCTGGAGGACTGTTTCTCATCGGTTCTCAGGGTCAGTGGTTTTCCCTCCACCCAGCACCAATGCAGGGACAGGTGCTCTCCTTGCTGCTCCCGCTCTGAGGTGGGCTTTTACTTTAAGTCTAAGATGTCAGATTTCTGACCTCATTTTGGAGAGACATCCAGTTTTGTTTCTGATGCCCCATGCTCTGTGCAACTGTCTAAACAGAAAAAAAAATTCCACTTTGGTTCCTGCCAATTCTTTATTGACTGCTGTAGATTCCATCCTTCAATAACAGCCCAGTAATGCACTTACAAAGATGCATTTTTGTAGGTTTTACCCAACATCTCAGTTGTTTTTGTTGGGAAAGCTATTTAGTGTCCCTTATGTTGAAAGTTGGGAGCACCTGGCAACACCATAGATGAGAGAGCTGCTCTTCCCCCTTTTCATCA
>NC_045436.1:68191332-68192976 GCF_002776525.5 Piliocolobus tephrosceles | reverse complement strand
TTTTGTTGGGAAAGCTATTTAGTGTCCCTTATGTTGAAAGTTGGAAGTGCCTGGCAACACCATAGATGAGAGAGCTGCTCTTCCCCCTTTTCATCATCTTCATGCTGGGTCCAGGCCTCCTTCGCTCTGTGATTAAGACGCCACAATGGGCCAGGCACGGTGGCTCATGCCTGTAATCTTAGCGCTTTAGGAGGCCAAGGTGGGTGAATCATCCGAGGCCAGGGATTCAAGACCAACCTTGCCAACATGGTGAAACTTCGTCTCTACTAAAAGTACAAAAAATTAGCCTGGCATAGTGGTGGGTGCCTGTAATCCCAGCTACTCCGGAAGCTGAGTCAGGAGAATCGCTTGAACCCAGGAGGTGGAAATTGCAGTGAGCTGAGGTTGCGCCATTGCACTCCAGCCTGGGCAACAGAGTGAGACTCCATCTCAAAATAAATAAATAAATAAATAAACCAAAAAATGAATAGTTGCTATGGCCTCTGAGCTGCTTGCTCTGCCTCTGGCATCCGTTCTCATGCCCCACATTAGCAGAGATGCACTCACACCCAGTGGGAAGGCAGGGTGACTGAAAGACTATTATTATTAACAAGAAAGACAAAATTATTCTGAGGATAATGTAATACTTCTGTTTCCTAGAAATATTAAAATGCTCTGATAAATTATTAGAACTAACAAAATTCAGTTTAGCACTCATGTTCAAAATGATCACCAACTTTAATATGCCAACAGTAGCCAGACTAAATAAGAAGAGGGAGTAAGGGGGTCCAGGCCTCTGCAGAGAGGGCAGGAAGGTCGACTCACTCTGCAGCTTCCTGGTCCATCATCGTTTTCTGTGGTGAGAGCCTGATGGAGCCTGGCCCTCCCTCTCCTGCCTGGGGCCTCCAGCCCAGTCTCAGGGCTGGGCAAGGAATAAACCCCATTTAGGTCATTTCCTCACTTGACCTTCTTCTGGGCTGAAACGCATTTGCTTTCCAAGTGCTCATCAGGGAGCCGCACATAGAAGCCCTTGTTTTCTCCCCACTGCTGACTGATTCTGGGTTCGGGGACGCCCCCGTTCCCCTGGCTTCTTGGACACTGCATCTTTGGCTTTCACTCCAAGATTTTGACCTCAGTTAAGGATTCAGAAACTCTCTTTTTAAACTTTATTCTCAGATGGGTTTTTTAAAAGTCAGGCCAAAAAAAAAAAAAAAAAAAGAAAGACACATAAAGTGGGTGAGTCAAGTGTGAGTGTAAAGTTCCGAGGATGAAGCCGAACACGCACGAACCTCTGTCAGGGGGGTGTCTGTGCTCAGGAGTCATGTTCATCCCAGAGCTTCCCAGGACCCAGACCCTAAACAAAAGAAAAAAAAAGGAGGATAACAGAACTAAATGCTAAGATTCTCCATAAAGTCCCTTTTTTTGGGTGAATGGGTTTTCCCCTTAATTTCTAGGCGATTGACATCATGGAAATAGAACAGCAGCATCTTCTACCTGCATGACTGAGATTTTTCAGGTGGGCAGAATAAACCAGGACCGTATACAGATCAGAGGGCAGGTTGGCAGGTGTGGATGGCCACAGAGGACGTGGGATGATCCTAAGGAGCGTTTCTACCATGATGTGTATGGGATGCAGGGAGGGGACAGAGAAGCAGGCAGGGAGAC
>NC_045436.1:68133246-68191232 GCF_002776525.5 Piliocolobus tephrosceles | reverse complement strand
CAACTGTCCGGAGCCCGAGCATACCTTCTCTAGAGGGTTTTGGAGCATATTGTTTTTGATTCCGTTATTCCTGCAGTTCTTTTAGAACATGACCATCTTCTGACCATTCTATTATTTTCTTTCTTTCTTTTTTTTGTTTAAATACACTCCTATGATTTGAGCTTGTTTTTCTATCTTGTAAGCTATATCCTGGCAACATTCCAGGAATGATTCTAATTTTATTGGCAGTGGATCCTCAAATTTCTTCCTACAAAATAGGCTTCTGGAACCCTTCCCTGGAGATGGCTAATTTCAGATCATGTTTATGAATTCCTGAGATTCTCATTCAGAGTTAATGATTTTCCCCTGACTTCTGCTCCTTGCTTCATGAGGATTTGTCTTAATTCTCTGTAGGATGAGGGAGCCATCTTCTCTGGAACCTGCAACCTTGTTTACAGGGGCTGGTGCGTGTGCGTGTGTGTGTGAGTATGTGTGTGTGTGTGAGTGTGTGTGTGTGCATGTGAATATATGCACGTACACACACACACTCACACAGGAGGTTAAGCAAACTTCATTAGTATTCCTCTCTTTCAAAACTGAACACGCAGCAGAAAAGTGAAGCCCTGGGCACTGGGCTGGCTTCCTGGTTCAGTGACTCCAGCCTCCCAGCCCGGGAGACAGGCCCCGCCTCATGGACTTACCCCTAGCATTTCTCTGCGCTGGCCAGCTCTGTGGTGGGAGCAGTCTAAAAGTCCCTGGGATCTGGGAACTTTTATCATTCTGAAGAACAAGAAAAACAGAGACACCTGGAAAAGCTTTGCGGGAGGAGTGGCCACGTCACCTGGTAGCATGTACATGTCTGCAGGGCCCAGCCGAGTTCTGGGGGATGGAAGGTGGTTCCAGGAAATGGTGACCTGAGGAGCAGGTAGGGGCTGGGAAGGTGGGACCTCCTCTGGGAAGACCATCGAGAAAGCAGGACGTGAGCTGGGGGGCGGGCAGCATTGTGTGAGGGAGCTGGGAAGTGCCGGGCAGTGTCCAATAAGGGTGTGGGGGAGCTGGATGGGTGGAGGCAGCCAGAGCAAAGAACAGGTGTAGACAGTAGGTGAGAGAGCAGGTTGGGGGAGCAGGGGGAGGAAGCAGGTGATAGAGCAGGTGGGGGGAGCAGGTTGAGGAAGTAGGTGAGTGAGCAGGTAGGGGGAACAGGTGTAGACAGCAGGTGATAGAGCAAGTGGGGGAGCAGGTGGAGGAAGCATGTGAGAGAGCAGATGGGGGAGCAGGTGGAGGAAGCTGGTGAGACAGCAGGTGGGGGAACAGGTGTAGACAGCAGGTGAGCAAGCAGGTGGGGGGAACGAGTGTAGACAGCAGGAGATAGAGCAGGTGGGGGGAGCAGGTGGAGGAAGCAGGCTGACAGCTGGGCAGGTGTCTCCTCAGTAGGACTCTGAGTTTCTACTGTGGACTTTGCGGTGAGGTCAGTGGGAACTATGGAGGGTGTGAGAGAGAGTGTGTCCTGATGCTGGGAAGCTGGGGTTTCTCCACTGAGGCAGGCATTGCTGGGAAGGTCAGGCCAGATCTCCCTGCCCCTGGGAGCCCATGGGAGGCCAGGACAGACCCGCTACCTCTGTGTGGAACTAGAGCTTAGGGCCTGATGTCAGTGCAAGGCTGTGCCTCTACCGGCAGACCTTGAGGCTCACTTCACTCCTCTCAGGGAGCAGAGAGGTCAGGTGCTCCCTGGTGAGAGGCCTGGGACTTTTCACCACAGGACAAGCCCACAGGGGCTGATGGCTGGCAGGAGAGGCCAGTCCTGCCTCCGCTCCAGGGCTGCTTTCCCCCAGGTCAGCTGCTTAGTCATCCCCGCACTGGACTTCCTTGTATGGCCAGAAGAGGAACCGGAGGGTGGCGCAGGGCTGACTGACCCCCGGGACCCCTCCGGCGTCTGGGGCTCAGCTGGGCAGATTCCAATTCCTGGAGGAGAAAGGAGAGCACTTAAAATAGCCTCAGGCAGCTTGCTTCCAATAGAGGAGAGCCGGGTGGGCTGAGACCAAGTGTCCGGGAGTGACAAGTACCCCTGAGTTAGTCAGTGAGCTGTGTGAACCTCTTGGTAGCCAGTGACCAGCATTTTTTTGTTTAATGTAATGAAATAGAACAAAAAATACCTGAATGCGTCACATTTAGTAAGAGTAGCAACCGCTTTGTGAAGCTGATTTCAGTCTGTGTGTGGGTCAAATTAGATTCATTTCTTCTGTGTGATTCATGGTTTTAAAAAACATAGTTTGAATCATATTTAAAAGAAGGTATTAAAATATTTTGAAAGTTTCTTACTGATTGGGGAAAAGATCCATCTGTTTTCTCTCTGTCTCTCTAGCTCTCTCTCTCCGTCCCTCCCTTCCTCCCACCTTTCTTTGTTGTGAGGAGGATGCCTCCTTGTTACTTCGTTACTTCTTTTACTTCTTTTTTTTTTTTTTTTTGAGATGGAGTCTGGCTTTATCGCCCAGGCTGGAGTGCAGTGGCTCAATCTCTGCCTACTGCAAGCTCCACCTCCCTGGTTCATGCCATTCTCCTGCCTCAGCCTCCCGAGTAGCTGGGACTACAGGTGCCCGCCACCATGCCTGGCTAATTTTTTTGCAATTTTAGTAGAGTCAGGGTTCCACTGTGTTAGCCAGGATGGTATCGATCTCCTGACCTCATGATCTGCCTGCCTCGGCCTCCCAAAGTGCTGGGATTACAGGCGTGAGCCACCGTGCCTGGCCTCATTACTTCTTTAGGCTGGGACCAGATCCCAAATGGTCCATTTGTAAGACAAACAGCAGGGTGGACGTGGCACTGTGCTCATAAGGGAAATGCCAGATTCATCCATGAGGCATTTCGAATAGACTTTACCCCATCACGATGCCAACCTTTTCGAGGATGGGGGCTGTGTTTCTTTGCACAACGTTAGGTAGGGACCCCATTGTCCCTATATCCTGCCTCAAACATGGGGCATCTTCAATCAGTGTTAGCTGAAATGTGTGTCCTTTCCATGTTTATCGTATTGGAACAAATGGGGCTCTAGACACCTTTCTTTTGCTGCATTTCCTAGCTAGCTGGACAAATTTGGAATTTAGAAAATATATGCATATAGAGGCCAGGCACGGTGGCTCACACCTGTCATCCCAGCCGTTTGGGAGGCCAAGGTGGGCAGATCACCTAAGGTCAGGAGTTTGAGACCAGCCTGTCCAACATGGCGAAAGCCCATCTCTACTAAAAATACAGAAATTACCCAGGCACGATGGCGGGTGCCTATAATCCTAGCTACTTTGGAGGCTGAGGGAGGAGAATTGCTTGAACTTGGGAGGCAGAGGTTGCAGTAAGCTGAGATAGCACCACTGTAATGTAGCCTGGGTGATAGAGTGAGACTCCATCTCAATATATATATATATATATACACACACATATATATATATATATAAATAAAATTCTTAAAAAAAATTTTTTTTTGAGACAGAATCTCACTCTGTTGCCCAGCCTGGAGTGCAGTGGCATAATTATAGCTCACTGCATCCTCGTTCTCCTGGGCTCATGAGATCCTCCTTCATCAGCCTCCTGAGTAGCTGGGACTACAGGTGTGCACCACCATACCTAACTAATCGTTTTTTATTTTTAGTAGAGACGAGGTCTCACTATGTTGCCCAGGCTGGTCTCAAACTTCTGAGCTCAAATGGTGCTCCTGCCTCAGCCTCCCAGAGTGCTGGGATCACAGACATGAGCTAACATGCCTGGCTTGAAAAGCAATTTCAAATAAATAAGCTTTAGATACATGTTACCATGACTCTAATATTGAGAAAAACAGAAATCCTTGCCTAGCTAACTTTGGACTTCTTTAATTTCAAAAAGTCTGGTAAGCTCCTTGCCATGAGAATGAGGAGTGCCCAGAATCCCCACCCAGCCCAGCTTCTGTGGAAGCCTCAGCCACCCTTATGCTCATGGGGACCCTGTATCTCACTGCAATCCAAAAGGCTGGGACTGTGCATGCATGGGACACAATGCTAGGATGCTTAAGGTTCAGCTCAAGATGCTAACTTCAACCCTTGGGAATTAGTGTCTGTCTCTCTTCCTCACCTTCTAAGCCCTGCTGCTCAGAGCCTGGCCTGTGATCTACACTGGGCATTCTGAATGGGACATGACAGAGGCAGGAATGAAGGCTCCCCAAGAAATGCTGAATCACAAACTTCATTTAAACAGGACTTGTTGGGTGATCCTTATGCACAGTAGAATTTGAGAAACACTTTAATCGCTTCTGTATTATCGATTACGAAGTAACCTAAACTTTATTAAAAGTTCCTAATGTTTACATGACAGTACTCTCCGACAGCCTGTGACGTCTTTCTCCCCTTCTTTCTCTGGCAGGTGTGTGCTCTGTGCTCCTGCTCCTCACCACACGATGGCCCCAGAGCCCTACGAAACCTGTATATGAGTCCCGAGGCCTAAAATGCTTCTCTCAAAGGTCGTGCTGATTTCCTGGTTAAAAGATTAAAAGAGCTGGGCACAGTGGCTCATGCCTGTAATCACACCACTTTGCGAGGCCGCGGCAGGTGGATCACCTGAGGTCAGGATTCAGAGACCAGCTCGGCCAACGTGCTGAAACCCCATCACTACTAAAAATGCAAACATTAGCTGGGTGTGGTGATGTGCGCCCTGTAATCCCAGCTACTCAGGAGGCTGAGGCAGGAGAATGGCTTGAACCCAGGAGGCAGAGGTTGCAGTGAGGCGAGGTCGTGCCATCGCACTCCAGCCTGGGGACAAGAGCAAGACTTCGTCACACACACACAAAAATGATTAAAAGTGAATCATTCCCACAAAGAATAGATTTGGATATTTTCCCAGAAATGTTCTCTTCCAAACCTGTACATGTTTACAGGTCCCCATGACATAAGGCTTTTGATCACTTTCAGTGCAATGTGCTTTCTAATATGCGATATGGATTTAAAATTAGTCACAACCAACCTATTATAAGAATGCACTCTCCTTTAGGACATGGACGTTTGAGGAACCACCTCTGAGCTCAGTGTTTTAGCATGAATCTACCTTCAAATCTAAAAAAAAATTATTGTATATTTATGAGCCCGAAATAGGACAAAAAATGTTTGGTTTCTTGCCATTGTATTAGTATTCTTTTTGTCCTGGCTTAGAGCTTTATTGCGGCATAACTGGTGCACAGTAAACTGCACATATTTAAAACCTACACGGTGAGAAGTTCTGACTTATCTCCCATCAGCGAGACTTAGACCACATTCAGAAAAACGAGACTCCTATCACCCCAGAGTTCTCCTGCGCTCGCTTTCCCCAAGTCCCTCTCCGGGAAGAGCGCTTCCTGTCATTATAGACGTGTCTGCATCTTCTTGAATTGTGCAACATGGAATCATACAGTGCCCACTGTTCTGCTGCCAGCTCTTCTTGCTCAGCGTGATGTGTTCAAGATTCAGCAACGCAGGCTGCATCAGCGGCTGCTGCCTTTTCGTTGCGAGCGGTCTTCCATTGCACTGATACGTCCTGACTGGTTTAGCTGTTGGCTTGCTGGTGGAAATCTAGGTCGTTTCTAGGTGTTAGTTGTCACAAATAAAGCTACAATAAATATTAGTGTGCAAATATTTGTGTAGAAATAGACTATCATTTCTCTTTTCTTTTTTCTTTCTTTCTCCTTCCTTCCTTCCTTCCTTCCTTCCTTCCTTCCTTCCTTCCTTCCTTCCTTCCTTCCTTCCTTCCTTCTCTCTCTCTCTCTTTCTTTCTTTCTTTTTCTTTCTTTTGAGACAGGATCTTGCTCTGCTGCTCAGGCTAGAATGCAGTGGTGCAATTATGGCTCACTGCAGCCTTGACCTCCTGGGCTCAAGCAGACCTCCCAGGATCAAGCAGTCTTCCTACACCTCCCTAGTAACTGGGACTACAGACACAAGCTACCATGCCTGGCTATTTGTTTTTTAATTTTTTTTTTTTTTTTTTTTTTTTTGTAGAGGCAGGATCTCCCTCTGTTGCCCAGGCTGTTCTCAAACTTCTGGGCTCAAGCAGACCTCCTGCCTTGGTCTCCCAAAGCACTGGGATTACAGGCATGCGCCACTCTGCCGAGGTGCTATTATTTCTTTTACAGAAATATCTAGGAGGGAAATGATGAGGTTAAATGGAAGGTATATTTGTAATTTGTAAAGAAATGTCCAAACTGTTTTCCAAACTTGTTGTACCATTTTACATTTCCACCAGCAGTATCTGAGAGTTCCAGATGTTCTACATTCTCACCAACACTCGGTAGGGTCACGTTTTGATGTGTGTGTGTGTACTGGTATTTCACACTGGCTTTCAACTGTATATCCCTAATTACTCTGATATTCAGCACATTTCCATGTGCTTATTGCCATCTGTGTGTCACCTTTAGAGAAATGTCTGTAAAAAATTGTTGGCCCGTTTTTGACTTGGAATGATTGTTTTCTTTTATTTCTTATTTTTTTCATTTTTTCATTTTTTTATTCTTATACTATAACTTCTAGGGTACATGTGCACAATGGGCAGGTTTGTTACGTACGTATATTAGTGACATGTTAATGTGCTGCACCCATCAACTCATCAGCAAACATCAACTTGTTATTTACATCAGGTATAACTCCCAGTGCCATCCCTCCCCACTCCCCATAATAGGCCCCAGAGTGTGATGTTCCCCATCCCCAGTCCAAGAGATCTCATTTTTCAATTCCCACCTATGAGTGAGAATATGCGGTGTTTGGTTTTCTGTTCTTCCAATAGTTTGCTGAGAATGACGGTTTCCAGCTACATCCATGTCCCTACAAAGAACACAAGGTCATCCTTTTTTATGGCTGTATAGTATTCCATGGTGTATATTCCCCGCCATCCAGCCTGTTTCTGATATTGTGAGTAATATCATCTCCCCCTTTGGTAATTATGAACTCTTTCACAGATGGGTGTATGCCCCCAGTGTGTACACCCTCAGAGGGTGTACACCCGTGTGTATTGGGAATCATCTCATCCTCTTCCTCCCTGAACGTGAAGAACAGTTTCCCAGGAGTGTTTCTACTCCCTGCGATATTGGGTGTCATATCCTTCTCTCCCACACGGAAATCGAAACAATATCACTGGGAGCGTGCACACCTTTTGTGATCTTTAAAGTAGTATCATCCTCTCCGTGGTGGATATCAGGAACAAGCCTATTAATTATTAATATTAATAAATATAATAAATTTAATGGTAATCATCAATATTAATGATCACAAGAAAGATAGTAAAAATTCATACTGGTTTAAAATGTTAACGATTTGTACTAATAATAGTAATATCACTATTAATAATAAAATAATGATATCAGCAATTAATCTTACTGAAATCAATACAATGTGATGCTGGCAATAAAATAACAGTATTGGGGACTAATAATATTATTAAATGATATTAATATTAATAATTAATTTTAAGCATGCATAATCATGTATTTAAAATCATTTTCCATAATTAATAATGGGATCCTATTGATTATTAGTAAAATTGATAATTATTAAAATCGATCATTGATGTTTAATGGTCATATTATTACTCCTAATACCACAGGGAGTGTACACCTGCCGGTGATGTAGTTCCTAATATCCAGGGACGGAGAGCATGATTTTAGTTTTGATATCGCAGTAGGTGTACACTCACCCCTTGACGCTGATCCTAATATCCAGCGGGGTAGAGGATGACATGACTCCCAACACGGCAATGAATGGACTGCCACCTTGTAATATTGCACCTAATATTCCCAGAAGAAGCCTACGCTGTTACTCCCAATATCGCAGGGAGGGTACAGCTCTTCTGTGATATTGTTCCGAGTATCTGGAGGAGGACAAGATGATAATAATTCGCAGGCTGGGTTCACCCGCCCTGTGATATTGTTATTAACATCCTGGAAGGGAGAGGGTGATATTACATTCCATACAGCAGGAGGCGTACACCCAGCCTGGGACATTGTTCCTAATATCCATGGAGGGGAGAGGGTGATATTACTCTCACTATGGAAGAGGGTGTACATCCACCCTGTGACACTCGTCTTAATATTCCAAGGCCGAGAGTTGGATATTACTCCCAGGATGGCAGACAATGTACAACAACCTGTGATACTCTTCCTGATATCCGGAAGAGGAGAAGATGGTATTAATCCCCATATGGCAGAAAGTGAAAACAAACTGTGATATCTGTGAGACACTCCCCACGATGAGGGGACTAATAGCCCATCTCTCTCCCCACCGGCTATTGGGAGCCCCATCGCCTGGGAGGGAGCCACCCCCAGCCATACGGCCCCCAGCAGCCGCCCCGCCAGGCCCCCAGGCGGCTGGGGAACCATCGCCGGGGGATGAGCCACCCCCCGGGATCTGGGCCCCCAGCGGCCGCCACGCCACGCCCCCCAGGGGCTGGGGGCCCCCGATCGCCGGGGGGTGACCTGCCCCCTGCGATCGGGGCCCCCAGCCACCGCCACGCCACGCCCCCCGGCGGCTGGGGGCCCAGATCGCCGGTTGGTGACCCGCCCCCCGCGATCCGGGCCCCAAGCCGCCTCCACGCCACGCCCCCCGGCGGCGGGACGCCCTCGATCGCCTGTATTGGGAGTCATATCATACTCTTCCCTCTGAATATTAATTACAGTATCCCAGGAGTGTGTCTACTCCCAGCGATATTGCGTGTCACATCCTCCACTCTCGCGTGGAAATTCGTAGCAATATCACTGGGTGCGTGTACAGCTTTTGTGATATTTAAAATAATATCATCCTCTCCCTGGTGGATATCAGGAACAAGTCTATTAATTATTAATATTAATAAATATAATAAATATTAATACTAATAATGATATTAATGATCACAATAAACTTCGTAAAAATTGATAGTGGCTTAAAATGTTAACAATTTGGAATGGTAATTAATCTTAATATCACCATTAATAATCAAATAATGATATCTGTAATTAATGTTAGTTAAATCAATACAAAGTGATGCTGGTAAGAAAATAATGATTAGTATAAGGAACTAATAATATTGTTAAATGACATTAATATTAATAATTAATATTAAGCGTGCATAATCAGGTACTTAAAATGATTCTCCAAAATTAACAATGGTATCCTATTATTAGTACCATTGATAATTATTAAAATTGATCATTGATGTGTAATAACCATATTATTACTCCTAATACCACAGGCAATGTGATGTTCCTAATAACCTGGGACGGAGAGCATGAATTTAGTTTTAATATCGCAGTAGGTGTACGCTGACCCCGTGACACTGATCCTAATATCCAGGGAGGTAGTGTATGACACCACTCCCAACATAGCAATGAATGGACAGCCAGCCGGTAATATTTCTCCTAATATTCCCGGAAGAAGCCTATGCTATTGCTCCCAATATTGCAGGGAGGGTACAGATACTGTTCCCAGTATCAGGAGGGGAAGAGGATGATAATAATTCGCAGGTTGTGTTCACCCGCCCCGTGATAGTGTTATTAATATCCTGGAAGGGAGAAGGTGATATAACACTCCGTACAGCAGGAGGCGAACACCCAGCCTGGGATATAGTTCCTAATATCCATGGAGGGCAGAGGCTAATATTACTCCCAATATGGCAGAAGTTGTACATCCACACTGTGACGTTCTTCTTAATATTACAAGGCCAGGAGATTGATATTACTCCCAGTATCGCAGACACTGTACAACCCCGGGATACACGCTTCCTGATATCCGCAAGACGAGACCATGGTATTACTCCTCAAATGGCAGAAGGTGAACACCAACTCGGTGATATCTGTGGCGCAGTCCCTGTGATGTGGGGACTAATAGTCAATACCTCTCCCCACGGCTATTGGGAGCCCTATCTCCAGGGGATGAGGCACGCCCCCATCCGGCCTCCAGCAGCCGCCACGCCACGCCCCCCGGCGGCTGGGGGCCCCGATCGCCGGGGGGGTGACCCACCCTCGTGATCCGGGCCCCCAGCAGCCGCCACGCCACGCCCCCCGGTGTTTCCATCTTAAGTTTCGTTTTCCTCTTAAGTTTGTATAAATCAGGTGTGGAAATAATATGTGTAAAAGGAATACATTTTACATAGGCAACTAGATGGACACTGGACTCTAGAATTGTGGGATGTTTATTTTTTTAATTTCCAACTGTTAAGTTCATGGGTGCATGTGCAGGGTGTGCAGGTTTGTTACATAGGAAAATGTGTGCCATGGTAGTTAGCTGCACAGACCCATCCATCACCTAGTATTAAGTCCAGCATGCATTAGCTATATTTGATGCTCTCCCTCCCCACAACCCCAAC
The DNA here is from genome assembly GCF_002776525.5 of Piliocolobus tephrosceles. NCBI lineage: Eukaryota > Metazoa > Chordata > Mammalia > Primates > Cercopithecidae > Piliocolobus > Piliocolobus tephrosceles. The sequence goes on along the minus strand of NC_045436.1, from coordinate 68,180,939 downwards.
CCCAGCAGGCCCCAATGTGTGTTGTTCCCCCTCTTGTGTTCGTGTGTTCTCATTGTTCAGCTCCCATTTCTTATAAGTGAGAACATGCAGTTTGGTTTTCTGTTCCTGTGTTAGTTTGCTAAAGATAATGGCCTCCAGCTCCATCTATGCCCCTGCAAAGGACATGACCTCATTCCTTTTCATGGCTGCATAGTATCCCACAGTGTATACATACCACATTTTCTTTATCCAGTCTATCATTGATTCCACGTCTTTGTTATTGTGAATAGTGCTGCAATGAACATACACAGCCATCTGTCTTTATAATAGAACTATTTATATTCCTTTGTATATATATCCAGTAATGGGAATGCCGAGTCAGATGGTATTTCTGCCTCTAGGTCTTTGAGGAATCACCACACTGTCTTTCACAATGGTTGAACTAATTTACACTCCCACCAACAGTTTAAAAGTCTTCCTTTTTCTCTACAACCACACCAGTATCTGTTGTTTTTTGACCTTTTAGTAATAGCCATTCTGACTGGTGTGAGATGGTGTCTCATTGTGGTTTTGATTTGCATTTCTCTAATGATCAGGGATCTTGAGCTTTTCTTCATATGTTTGTTGGCTGCATGTATGTCTTCTCTGGAGAAGTGTCTGATCATGTCCTTTGCCCACTTTTTAATAGCGTTGTTTGTTTTTTTCTTGTAAGTTTGTCTAAGTTTCTTACAGATGCTGGATGATTGATGATGAACTCTAGAATGTGGGAGATTTTTAATAAAGGAAAATTTAATTAAATTTTCAAACAAGAAGTTTAGCTTTATTTAAATAATTTTTGTTTGAATGCTTGTTATTCATTAATATTATTTTACATCTTAATGTTTATTATTTTGAATATTTAGAAGAAATTTGAATATTTAGAAGAAAACTAATTTAACATATAGAAATAACTTTAATGTTTGGAATTTTTATGAGGTAAGTCATATTGGTATAAAAATCTATTAAAATACTTGTATACTTTGAATACAATTGCCTTTATTTTGTAATCATTTAGACCCTGTTAGAAGAACAAAAATTGTAAAGAAATTTTGATGACAAAGCCATAATTAGCACCTTCACTACAATAAATATCTTTTAAAATTGGGAAGTAATATAAAATTATTTATAATTTATGCACATCTTCATTTTATTACTCATTCAAATATTGTCAATCAACATAATAATCACATTTATGCAGTCATAGTTAAAATTCATACATCTTTGCTATTTTGCCAATAAACTATATCTTTACACATTTAAAAAATTTTACTGTGGTGAAAGCATCATTTGTCAGGGTGAAAATATAGAACATATTTTTAAAATTTTTTTGTACCGTTATTTGAAACTTCTAAATATTTTGACTCACATTTAAGACGACTTCTATTTGCATTCTTTACTAAGCGCTGCAAATGTTAGGGGTGGACCTGGAAGGAAGTACTTCCACTTTGGCAATTTCTCCAAATCTCAAACGCTAGTGCCAGAACGGATCTTAGACATCCCCTAATCCAACCTCTTTATTTTACAGATGGGAAAGCATGTTGACTGGCTATACCCCTGTGCCAAACTATAACGTTTTCTGAGGAGGACCAGGAAATGGAGCTCCCTGAAGCAGCCAGAGGGGCATGATCTGTTAGCCCAGCTGAGGGATGCCCAGGTCTTCTGTTGCAAACAGCTCACATGTCTTAGACAGAAAGTTCAGGCCCTGATAGTTGACTGAGGGAGACTAGCCTGTTCATGAGGCTTGTAGGTAGCTTGCACTTGCCATGGGCCTCTAAGCAGAAGCCCTCTCCAGTTGCTGCCTGTCTCTCACTTGTGTATGTTTTAACAAGGCATTGCATTTGTAAGTGTATCAATATAAGACAATTCTAGAAGAGTTAATTACAAAGGAAGTAAGGCTAGTAGATAGTGCAGTACCCTTGGGCTAGAAGCAACCAACTTGGTACCACTGGGAGAGAAGCAGCCAGAACCCAGAAGAGAGATTAAAATGGGGAGGGCAGCCTAAGAGGGGCAGTGGTCTTGGGTGGGGAAACACAGCTAAAATGATTTCACAAGGAAAGAATGAGGGGGAATAGATCTCTTATTTCATTTGACATGTCCCCCTGATCCCCAACCATGGCTTTCCATTGGTGAAATCCAGCTGGAAGTTAGAGGGTCAGAGACCTTGTAGATGCAGTCCTTATCAGTCAGATATCTACCTCCAAAGCAGAAAGGAGGTGAAAAGGGGTGGAAATGGATTTGAAGGGGCACATGGATGATACTTGGCACAGAAAATGAGGCTTTTCATCATGTATTCTGGAGCTTTTCATTGTCTTGCTAATCAGAAAAAGTAACAAAATGCAGTTGGGGCAGGGAATCAGTATCACCCTAATATCTGGACAAGCAGGGCCCCGGCTCAAGAACCCTGTACTATGAAGTACCTTTCTTGACATTTTCTAAGACCCTCTGGTGCCTGGGACCACATGGAGCTGGCAGAGCCACAAAGGCAAAATGCTCTGAGCTCAGGGCTCTGTGGGTTCTGGTCTTTGCATCTTCCTATTTGGGGCAGTCTCTGATTCTCTTTCCCATACAAGGCATCATCAGATGCCCTGACTTATGCCTGAGGTGTTGTCTTCAGGCTGTCTGGTCAGGCCCTGGTTCTAGGAGGATGGCCTGGTAAGCAGTTCTCTACTGACTGCTTTCTTTCTTCCATGGGATCACAAGAAATTTAGCTACACCATGGTGCTGGCACACTGACATGAAGTACCTCCTGCTCCAGTCAGACGCAGGGTGAGCTCAGGCCTCTGGTCCACTGTGGATTATTGGCCTATGGCTGCATTCTTGGCCTTTCACCAGCACAAATTCCATCCAGGATTCACCTCTTGTCTACAGCACTTTGTGGGTGGTGAGAGTGGCAGAAGGCATCCTTCCTTTAGCTTATGTGAGTACCAGGGAGGTCACCCCACGTTCTCGGCAGGCTTCATGCCACATATGGTTGACAGTCACAGAGCAGGCTACACCTATCTAGTCTGAAAGTGTTCAAGACCAGTGCACTGCTATTTCAAAGGGCCGTTTCATTCCATGTCCTCTCTTGTCCCTAATTGATACTATGATGTTGTTCTCTCAGATCTGTCTGAAACCATGTCATATGAGGGAGGCCATTTTTTGCACATATAAGAATGCCCTTCTCACTCCACTCACTAGCCCTTTGCTTATACCTCTTGTTGGCCGCAATGTGTAGAGGAAAGAGTGCAGGTGACATTGAAAAAGTGATCATTCTAAGAAGACAGTGATTATGGTCTAAAGAGTTTATAGGAGATACAGTTGGAAAACATGCTTTTGCTACAAAGTTCTGAATGGCAAATTTAACATGACCATCAAACAAATTATTGCTCATATTTTTTGCACAGATGGGGCAAGGCTTGCATTTGTGGGCCTCATTGACAAAGCACAGAAACAAACCCTTTCAGAGTCGCTGGAAGGCAACATCCATGGCATGTTGGCCGTGGCATGCCAAGGCATCTGTGGCATGATGGACAATACAGCATCAAAAGTAATGATCTAACCAGCAGTAAACAAATGGCACTGGCAACAGCAGAGGCAAGAATAGCTATATTTTCCCCCATAAAACAGATTCTAAAGATCCATGACATTTTGAGTAAAAACAGCATTAGTATCATTTGCTTGTGGTAAAAAGTATGAAATTAGCCAGAAACTGCACATTTATCAATAAAGAACATTTAAAAAATGGTTTCTGGATCTGAACAAGACAATGCCTGAACACCACAAAGAGTCTTCAGTACACTGATTAGATCATAAGCAAATACCTAAGTACCTCTTCTCTACCCATTATTTTAAATCTTCATCAATAAAACACGGTTGCTTGTAAGGACTGATGAATCTTGCAGTCTATTTTAAATCAGAATGTTAATAAGGACAGGGACCATACAAAAATTATTTGCATCGGGCCTATATAACTTAGAAGCTCTGGGGGACCTTATAAGTAGCTTCCTCCCTTAGTGTCCAGGGACAGGGCAAGGGTAATGCTAACCACCAAAGGGGTATGATGCTGATGTGGGAAGATGCCTTAATATGTATCTGAATTTTTTTTTTTTAATCAGATGTGCCAAGATGGCAGACATAGAGACAACTACCTTTGAAAAAGAGTTTTATTACGCACAGTTCCCAAGTGGAGGGGCATGCCATGCCATACAAGGCCACATGGGGAAGACCAGATTCCATCAGAAGGCAGAAAGAATGAGCAGAAAGTATGGGCAAAGAGCTTTTATTGTGGTTTTAGGGGCAAAGGAATAGTCAAGGCAAGGTAAGCAGTTGAGGACTGGCTAGTTTGAAAAATTTTACCTGGTTCCATAATATAGGGGTGGTCCCTGACTATCAGTTCCTCATCCTAAGTGGATTTAAGGCAGGGGAAATACTAGTTTGGTGTGTGAGAGTTAAAGAAAGCAGGTGATTTAGGGTATGGGTTTTGGATTGGTTGGTTTGCATATGAAACACAAGTTGTTTCCTACCTATAGGAATTAGCTAGCTGTGGGAGGGGCAGATTTTCTAGCATTAGCAAGAACCCAAGATATCAAAGATCATAAAAGACAGAAAGTTAAAAATATGACTAACACATAAGAACATCACTGTTCTAAATGACAGAAGCTTGGGTTCAAGTCTAGACTCTGCTTCTTTTTAGTTGTGTGGCCTTTTGTAAGTGAACTTGGCATTATGAATCCTCAGCGTCCTCATATATAAACTGCAGCAATAATATATGCATTACCCCATGCCTGTAATCCCAGAACTTCGGAAGGCCAAGGTGGGTGGATCACGAAGTCAGGAGCTCGAGATAATTCTGGCCAACATGGTGAAACCTCATCTCTACTAAAAATACAAAAATTAGGCAGGGTGCGGTGGCTCACCCCTGTAATCCCAGAGCTTTGGGAGGCCGAGGCAGGTGGATCATGAGGTCAAGAGATCAAGACCATCCTGGCCAACATGGTGAAACTCCATCTCTACTAAAACTACAAAATTAACTGGGCATGGTGGCACATGCCTGTAATCCCAGCTACTTGAGAGGCTGAGGCAGGAGAATCGCTTGAACCCAGGAGGTGGAGGTTGCAGTGAGCCAAGATCACGCCACTACACTCCAACCTGGCAACAGAGACTCTGTCTCAAAAAAAAAAGAAGAATGCATTACCCACCAAATGGGTTTATTGTACTAGTAAAAGAAATCCATGTTTATAAACAAACTTCATAAACCCTAAAATGATTTGAAATAGGTACATTTCAATAGCAACTTTGTATAAAAACAATGAAAGGTTTTTCCCCTAACAGCAATTTCTTAACAATCACATTTGCTTTATTTTATTCTCATTAGGTAGTGTGAAACAGTATCTCCAAGGTCATCTGTTCTTTTCAGTGGTTCAAAGCAGCACTGGTTAGCCCTCTATGTAATGAAGCCAGTGAAAACCACATTAAAAATTATTAAACAAGCCATATCCTCAAGAATATTTGACTTGGGCTTTCAAAATCACTGACAATTTTGCTGCACTGTGTTTTTGTTTGTTTGTTTTGTTTGTTTATGCAAGACTATACATTTAAACCCAAAATATAAGATGAAATTTTCCCCGGGACACCAAAAACACCATGGGTTTCCTTTGATGTCATTTGTGTTATGAGTTTAATAATTTCTTGACGTTTCAGAAATGAAAGTTTTGGCCTCAACTCTCTTCAAAAGATGGAACCCATTAGACCAACAGGCAGATCAAGGGACTGAGGAGACTGCTGCTGTCATTCAATTTCCTCTTAGCCTAGGGGTCTCTTTCACCCAGGAGAAGATAAAGACGAAGTGCTGCAGTTTAAATAGAAAGTCAAGTGGAGAAAAGGTGGGGCTCTATTTTCATTATTTGGCTAAGAAAAATAAATCTCTTCATGTCCATCTATATTTTTAGTTTATTACAGTTCTTTCATGCAAAGTGTTTTGAAAGAATAGAGTCCACAGTCCATTTGTCATTAAAGAGTTAGAGTGCTTTAGCCCTTGTCTCCAAGTGTATCTGGTTTAGACCTCACGCCCATAGTCATGAACACATAACTGTGAACTCTGGAAGAAAAGTCATGGTGGTATTGACCTTGGAGACACCAACTAGCTCAGCCTGAAATTCTTGAATATTGTGAAACCTGCATTTAATACAATAGGGGTGATGCACCAGCACATTATCATAGATGTAAACACATGACTGTGGCTTACTGGTAGGAATAAGGTTTTCTCTCCATTTCTAACCTTAGCCAAATCATTATTAGAAGGTCATAAAATAGGCTAATTTGGAGATACTATAATTAAAAATGAGAAACCTAAGGAATGTTCAGAAGCAAAAGCAACTATAAACTTGGGAATATCCTTTGATGAAGGCTTGAAGGTATACTTTGGATTAATAGAGAAGTTTGAAAGAGACTTATAGTTTTCAAACTACAAAAGGTTTTGAACAGGAGACAATGAATTTTTCCTTTTCTTCCTGATAGGCCTTTAATACTCAGCTTGAATTTTTTTCTTTCCATCTTCTCCCCAACTCTCTATTCTTTGAAACTTCAAAATCAGTTGTTTGTTAAAGACTTAAGTTTCACATTTTCCTGTCAGTTAAACTACATTCATGAAACATACAGAACCTTATAAATGCAGCACAGTCACTAAAATCTATGATTTCTTTATCCATTCTACACACATTTCAGTCATTCCTTCCTGAAGTCTGGGAGGGTCCTTCTCAGCTACTTGACAATCTTCCCACACCAGGGTCACCTCTCTTGCCCACCTGACTTGCAGGCCCTGTTGGGCTGGCTTTTCAGCCTCCAAGTTTCTCTTCTTTCTGTATTTAGAGATTGTTTAATCACTGCTGCAGACAGGTCTAGCTGAACCTCCAGGTCTTCTTCACAAGTTTATCAAATTAATCCTGTGACCTGGGGCAAATTACTTAACCTCTCTCAATCTCTCTAAACTAAAAGGGGGGGATATTAATAGTACCAAATGAAGCTGGTGCTTTAGGGCCCTGCATTTGCCTGAGTCCCTTCAAAGATCTGGGAGGAAGGACCAGAGTAATGTGTTTTCTAAGTCATGTCTTTTGAACATTTTGCAAAAGTGTTTGTTTTTTTTTTTCTGTCTGTCTTCTTCTGTTGTAATTCCCCTCCAATGATGGTATCTGAAATAGTCATAACCATTTTTGGGTCCAGCTACAGGGAAGTTTAGTTGGTAATACATTCAATTTGAGTACAGAAAAATATATGTATTTTACAATCGCTTTCACGTATGATTAAATTTTGCTGGCTATCCCCACCTAGAAGTGTCTGCCTGCAATGTTCTTGCTGCCCCATATGGCAACTCACCAGGTTATTATGGGAGACAGATGTAGGACCTGTGGTCATGGTAAAATAGAAACATGTTCTACAGAGGCTGGCATCAGAAGTATATAAATGCAGAAGGAAAACCAAGGAGTGAGATGTACAAAGCCTGAAGACAGTCTATGGAAAACTCTTCCCATCAGATATATAAAAAAAGCAGAGGATTCAGATCCCATAGAGATCTATTTGAATGGAAGGTATCGACTATCAGGGATATATTCAGTAATACAGCAAATACAAATGTGAATGCACCTGTGCTTTCTGCCTTATTTTGATAAAATTGTGCAAAACAAATCTTACCTGAATTCCTGTGTTTGTAGGACACAAACCAATAGCAGCACTATTAAAATAAATATCATTTGTATCTGTGACAAACATTAAAGAAGCCCAAAATGTTTTCCCAAAATTTGACGACAATCCTAAAAAGTTATATTGCTAAGTGATCACTTTATGAATAATGACATTAACAAACCATTCTTTTTTTTTTTTTTTTTGAGACATTCTCACTCTGCCGCCCAGGCTGGAGTGCAGTGGCACTATCTCGGCTCACTGCAAGCTCCGCCTCCCGGGTTCACACCATTCTCCTGCCTGAGTAGCTTCCTGAGTAGCTGGGACTACAGGCGCCCGCCACCACGCCCGGCTAATTTTTTGTATTTTCAGTAGAGACGGAGTTTCACTGTATTAGCCAGAATGGTCTTGATCTCCTGACCTCGTGGTCTGCCCACCTCAGCCTCCCAAAGTGCTGGGATTACAGGTGTGAGCCATCGTGCCCGGCCAACAAACCATTCTTGACATCACCAATATGAGTTGTGAAGTTGAAACTTTTCTAAATCAACAATAATAAATAATTTTTTTAATCAAGCATGTTAGAGGGAATTTTCTATTCTGTCTGCATCAGTTTTCTATTGTCTCAGTAATGCTGTGTAACAAATGACTGCAACACGTCAGTGGCATTCACCAGTAAACATACTGCTTATGAGAATGAAGTCAGATGGGAGTTGACCAGATGGCTCTCTTGATCTTAGCTTGGTTTTCTCCTTTTCTGTGGGTTAGTTACCAGTAGGTTGATCTAGGCTGGCTTCAGCTGACAACCAAGGTGACTGGGGTCTGCTGCACTTGTCTCTCTAAGCTGGTCTAAGTACATTCTTATCAAAAGGCAGAGGTGTGAGAGAGAGGAAGGCCAACTGTGCAAACACTTTTCAAACCTTCAGTTGCTTCACATTTGTTAACATCCCATTAACCAAATGTACAAAGTTATATGACAATAGTGAGGATATTAGCAGGGCTGAAAATGGGGGCCATTTCTAAAATTTAATGGTCCCTATAAATAATATTATAAAAATATTGTTACATGAGGAGGAGATCAAAGATTATGCACCTAAAAATTTATGTATGAGGTGTTGTATATGTATATCAGCAATTATTTAATAAAATTATTATGCTGATTTTGTGATGCTTCTTGTATTCATCATCTTTTTGAAAAATGTATAATTTATAGTGATTTCTCATTCTAAATGAATAGTTGTGATTGTATCTCATTTTGTTTTTGTATCTCATTTCATGTTATTTTTCTTAAGGAGGGGCCCAAATATTATTTGAAATTCAAACACCACAAAACATGAATTCACCCCTGCCTACCTCATGAAGTGGTTGTGAAGATTAGAGGAATCTGCGTATATAAAGTACATAACAGTAAATAGGAGCCACTGAAGCTGCTGAAATTTCTGCTCTGGTTGTACTCATCACACTCCATGGAGATTTCCTTCTAACTTAGTCTCTTTCCCTATCAAATTGCAGAGGCTGTGACCCCATCACCTAGAACATGCTTGGCATTCAGGCAATGCATACATGTTAAATAAAGAATTAAGCCTTTTTTTTTTTTTTTGCTAAGCCCAAGAGCATATTCTCTGTCTTTATCTTTACAGCATTTGGAACTATTCATCACATCAGACATTATTTGACTGCTCACTGTGGACCAAGCACTGTGCTAAGTATTAGGTTGGTGCAAAGCTAATTGTGATGTTTGTCATAATGGCATAAGTATTAGGTTGGTGCAAAACTAATGGCAAAAACCGCAATTAGTTTTGCACCAACTTAGTAATTTATATGTATTTTCTAATTTAATCTTCAAAACAACCTTATGAGGTAGGCACCTGACTTTTGGAGAAACTAATTAGCATATCTAATGCCTTTCAAGTAGTAAGTGTTAGAGGCAGATTTCTAACACAGAATGTGTAACCAAGCCCATGGGATTACATTTCTTTCTATACATGTTCAGTATGATGCAGTGGAAAAGGTACTAGAGTCAAATAACTGCTAGCATCTGTTGAGAACAACTCTCTGAGTAAGTGCTCTTGTTGGTATTCTATTTTCATGAGGAAGTAATGCTGAGAGAGGCTAATTCCTGTTGCAGTGGCAATTAAGAGGTAGAAATATGCCTGCCTTCAGAGGATACACTCCCAACTGCTCTGCATTTCCACTTCCCCCCATCTTGAAGGATTCTTCTTATGCGGCAATATACAGGATTTCACCTGACATTAAGAGAAGCAAACTAAGGTGACATTAGGTGGATGTTTCCATGAGTAGTTGTTTCAAGAATTGTGTGTAATTCTGTGTACAGACACATAAAGGTACATTTTCTTATCAAGAATCCTATATGGGCTGGGAGCCTGTAATTCCAGTGCTTTGAGAGGGCAAGGCAGGTGGATCACCTGAGGTCAGGAGCTCGGAACTAGCTTGGCCAACATGGTAAAACCCCATCTCTACTAAAAGTACAAAAATTTCCTGGGCATGGTGGTGCATGTCTGTAATTCCAGCTACTTGGGAGGCTGAGGCGAGAGAACCGCTTGAACCCGGGAGGCAGAGGTTGCAGTGAGCTAAGATGGTGCCATTGCACTCGAGCCTGGGTGACAAGAGGGAGACTCCATCTCAAAAACAACAACAACAACAAAGAAACCCGTATATGTTACGTTTATAGAGTCTGGATAATGTTTTCCAACCACCAAAACAAATTGCCTATTGTAATTGCCCACAGTCACTACTGAGAAGTGATCCATCTACATGGTGACCACCTTAGGTCCTTACCTGACCTAGCCTTACCGGCCTTCAAGTACGTGCTGAATTTCATCACAGAAATACTGCACACATGACTCACACCTACTCAACCCAACAATTGTTGCTCTGATTCCATTTTCAGAAATGTCAAAATCAGCCATTTCTTAATTTAGCAGTTGCAAAACACAAAATAAATGAGTCAGTTAAATATCAACATTATAAATAGACTTCAAAAAGTGTGGTATAATAACTTCTGATGTTTCTAAATTTATTTGACAAAGTGTTAGTTATATAAAATCACTGTAGAAAATGACTATAGATTTGATATTTTGAAATTAGGGCTTAGATATAATATATATTAACTTTTTTTTTTTTTTTTTTTTGGAGAGAGAGTCTTGCTCTGTCACCCAGGCTGGAGTGCAGTGGCACAGTGTCGGCTCATTGCAACCTCCACCTCCCAGGTTCAAGGGATTCTTCTGCCTCAGCCGCCTGAGTAGTTGGGATTACAGATGCCCGCCACCATACCCAGCTAATTTTCATATTTTCGTGGAGACAGAGTTTCACCATGTTGGTCAGGCTGGTCTCAAACTCCTGACCTCAAGAGATCCACCTGCCTCAGCCTCCCAAAGTTCTGTAGCTGGGTGTAGACTGCACCCAGCCTACACATTAACTTTTAAAACATTAAACGTGGTGCATATTTTTCTTGCTAAAAATTAGGCACCAAAATATTAATTTTGTTTTGTTTTCTATTGGTTACATAAAGTCTAACCTTTAACGTGATAATTATTTGTTAATTCCTTATTTATGAGAGTTAGTAGAATTAAATAAAATACGGGACAGGAAAATGAGTTGCTAAATTCATGCCTTGAGGCTGAAGTGCTGGTCCAGGAGCTGGGTAGACAAACTGACAAAGGTGGCATGCTATCCTCAGACACACACAGAAAACTATGAGAGCATCAGACATAGAAGCCACCATCACCCTTAGCCCGGGACCTGGAGGAGATGCACTGAGGGAATTATCAAAGGTGGCTCTTCTCTTTACGGGTGTGAAAAACAGTAACTCTGGTCGGCTCTAGTAGCCCCTTCTAACTTGGTTTTCATGATGAAACCAGAGTGGCTTTTTTCTAAAGCACAAATATGATATATTACTCGCTGGTTTAGCTTCCTTCAGTGGTCTCCAATGAACACTTTTTCATATTCCATGATTAGACAGGGGCTCACATCTCTAATCTCATCTATTAGCACTTCTCTTCATCGTATTGTTTACAAAAAATTTTTTTTAAGTCAACCAACCAAACAAGGAAGAAAACTGAGCTTTTAACTCCCCGATATTGCTGCAATGTCTTGCTTCTAATCCTTTGGACATCTATGCCCTTTGTATGAAACAGTTCCCCTCCAGCCTGCCCCCTACCCTGCCCTGCACCCAATATCTGCACACATTCCTGACTGTCTCCCCTTCACTTCCTATTCTTCCTTCGGGTCTGGATTGAGATTACACTTTTGCCATAAAGTCTTCCCAGAAACAAGCCCTCCTCAAACTAGCTTAGGTGCCTCTTTTCTGTGCTCTCATAGACCGCTGTATTTCACCCTAGTATAGCCTTTAGCATCCACATGGAGATTGCCTATATATTTTTCTGTTTCTTTTTCGGATACAAGTTTCCTGTGGCCAGGGGTTGTGCCTTGTTCAGGATGGTAACCCAAGTTCAAAGCACAGTGCCTGACATAGGAGAAGAACCAAATAAATATTTGTTGCTTTAAACTGAGGATCATCAGATAAAAATAGAGAAAACTATATGTTTATATTATTATTATTATTTTTGTCTGTCACAAGCTAATCACAGCCTTCATAATAAAGTACACTATTCTCATCTTTAATATCCAATATAAGCAAGTGTTACATTTGAGTTAGGGATATTCCTCCTCTTGCTTTCTGAGGACTCTCTACTCTATATTGGAGTAGTTTCTAATAAGCTGTTTTAACTTTATTGTACACTGCGACTCACTCTGAATTCTTTCTTACTACTGGAAATGTTTACATTAGTATAACTAGAGAGCTTCTGAATGCAGCCAGGAGAATCAGTGCTACTTGCAACTCTTTTTGCTTAGCCATCTATTCTTTCAGTGTTGCTGAGTAGGGACAAAATGCCTCTAATATTCTAAAGATAAGGGACTCACACCATGCCTTTCTCATGCCTGAGGACATAGTGAGTCATAACAATATGCTAATGTTTTCTGGAAACATCATCTCTCTGTCCTCTTAAGCCTACAGTTATTTGCAATCAGCTGTGTCATCTCCAGATGTGTTTTTTAGTTATAAGTTATCAACACATAGCTTGAGTTGGGAAGCACATTTATGCTGTTGGGCTACCTGTTACTGGAACAAGTCATATTCAGGTAGTTATTTTATGGCTGATCTCAGAGTTTGTTTTGATACAAGCTTTAAATAGTTGCAAAACTTAGAACTTCTCTGTGAGTGTGCATGTGGCAGATGTGTATAAGAGAAAGAGAGGGCCGGGCGCGGTGGCTCAAGCCTGTGATCCCAGCACTTTGGGAGGCCGAGATGGGCGGATCACGAGGTCAGGAGATCGAGACCATCCTGGCTAGCCCGGTGAAACCCCGTCTCTACTAAAAAATACAAAAAACTAGCTGGGCGAGGTGGCGGGTGCCTGTGGTCCCAGCCACTTGGGAGGCTGAGGCAGGAGAATGGCATAAACCCGGGAGGCGGAGCTTGCAGTGAGCTGAGATCCGGCCACTGCACTCTAGCCTGGGCGACAGAGCGAGACTCCGTCTCAAAAAAAAAAAAAAGAGAAAGAGAGCGTGTGTATGAGACAGAAAGATATGACAGCATATCCTTTCATGCAGAGAGGATAAAATAACAGAAACCTAAATGCTTTCTACCAAAACAATAGGAAAAAGTCATGTATTATCTTGAATTTAGGATTACTTAGTGGGTTCCCATTTTCTATTGCTTTGAATAAACCACTCCAAAACATTTAGCTTAAAACAATAACATGTGTTTTACTCACCTGTATTTGGGCAGACCACAAGCAAGGTCTTATATTTGATCCACTACATGTCAAAGCTTGGTGACTTCGAGGCTGGGGCTTGAATCATCAGAAGCTCACGTTGTGCTTACCACACACAGATAGTTATGTGGCCAGTATACGTTTACATGTAGCCTCTATGGGTGGCTTCCTCATAGAATGTTGGATGTATGCCAAGAACAAGCAGAGAGAGAGAGAGAGAGAGAGAGAGGAGAGAGAGGCAAAGAGGCAAAAGCTATGTTGCTTTCAAAAAAAAAAATTTTTTTTTAATGAACACTTGCAAACTTGACTCTAATTAATAAATTATTTTATTTAATAAAATAAAATAATCATTGCTTCTTTTTCCTAAAATTTATTCTTTCTTGTAGCTTGATATGTGTCTCTAAGCTACATGAAATGTCTTATTATTGATATTTTTAGGTCATAAGGAAATATATCTCAGTTTTCTCTTTATTATAAAAATAAACACATCAAAATCTTTTAAAGATAACTTCTTATGGTCTTACTTGAAGATTATTTGCCTGGGACATGAAGCAACATTCACTCATTCATTATAACACAATATTTAGTGCATTTACCAAATTTTTGCTTGTCTCACCATCTAAACCAAAGCATACCTTGATTCATTTTCTCCACTGACATGGAAATTTCAGATAATAAGAGACAAAGATAAACCTAAATCATTTTACTGCTCTTTATTTCCTGTAAAATGTTATTCTAAAAAATATTTAGGAAATAGCAATACTTGCTCCATTCCTTTTTCTGTAGGCAAAATTGTCCAGTGGGTTCTGGCCCCTAGAGCTAATCATTCTACTCCACGATTGGGAACAGATGAGAAAAGTGTTACCCAAACTCACAGCTCAATTTCTACAAGATCATTTCAAAGACTTGATACATGGAGAGAAAATGTACTCACTTTTTTTTAAACAAATGTTTACTCAAGTTATTTTTTGAGAATATTGATTATAATTTCTGCTTTTTAAAAACTAAGTAATCATTATCATGTTTTATTAAGCTAAAGAAGACTGTGCAAGATGAAAGAATATTATTTAATTAACAAGAAACAAGAGATTAAAATATCCATTCTTCTCATTCCTTTGGTCTTCACAAGACTTGTTTTCACTCTGTTTCCCAGGTCCAGGAAAGGAGGATGAGAGTCGCAAGAAGTGATTGATTGTAATAGTCTGCATCAGGGCTTCAGTATTTTTTTTTTCCCCTACCATCCTTAAAGCTGCTAAGTTTTCTCCACAGTTAGGTCCCCTAGAGGCCAACAAAGACCTCAAGGTAAGGGTTCAGATTGCTTAACAAAATACCATATTCCTAGGGGTTCAGTTTCGACGTTTCCTATTAAAAATAAAAAATAAAGAAGTTGGACCGGGGGGACAATAGTTTATGCCTGCAAACTCTAGTGTTTTGGGAGGCTGAGGCAGGAGGATGGTTTGAGGTTAAGAGTTCCAGACCAGCCTGGGAAACAAAGCTAGACCCTGTCTCTACAAAAAAAAAAAAAAAAAAAAAAAGAAAAAAACACACCTGTTAACAACTTAACAACCTCTCTCATAAATTCCTAAATTTCTAGCAAGAGTTTGCCTGCCTTTATTGGCTTTACTTCCTGATTTACCAATCATTTTTTAGCCCACCTGGATCTGATATCTACCACCTTCACTCCATTGAGTCTGCTTTCTTTAGGATCACCAACAACCTCCTTGGGCACTCTCTGGGGTCACGGCTTAAAAGAACAGTCTTGTCTCATGGCTGCCATTCCCATTTCTTTGCTGACAATGACCGGATTCATCATGGCAATTGAGACAATATCCCTATCCCCACCCCTGGCCCCTCAATTCCAGATCAGTGCAGTCACAGTCAACCAGACATATATAAATGGTGGTTCCTAAATAAATTCAAATTCAATTGGTTCCCTATCACATACAGTCATATCACCAACCACACATCCAGTCAAGTCAGAAATGTGGAAATCCTCCTTTCTCTCTTTTGTCCATTACTTCCAATTGGTGATTAATCAGTTTTTCTTCTTTAATATTTCCTGAGTTAATCTATACCTTTCTTTTTATCTTCACTGCCATTACTAAGGCCAGCCTATTATGATGCTCACCTGACTTAATGTTATAACTTTATACATGATCGGCTTACCCCCCAGTCTCAGCACCAAACCATTGACTATGCTGCAACTAGGATATCTTTTCTTTGACATATTAAAGATTTCATTATATTCCTGCCCTTAGCCTTTCTACAGTTACCGTTGGTCCTCACAATAGACTCAACAAGTTTTAACTTGCTATAAAGGACCACAGGATATAACCCAAATACCTCCCTGGTCTCATCATATTCCATGCTCTCCAAAGCCACTTTCCACATAAAATTAGCTTCTCCAGACATATTGGATTGCTTCAGTTTCCAAAAACACATCATAATTTCTCTTACCAGGACTTCAAATGTGCTGCTTTCTTTGTCCTGCACATCCTACTCCTCCTTCAGTTGGCTCAAATATAGCCTTCTCAGACTGGACTTCCCTGACTCCCACCACTGAGTAAGCCACTCCCCACCCTGGGCTCCCATCCCCCTGTGTTTGCCCCCACGCATTGCACTCTTAACACTGTTTTGATTACTTTGCTTGATTATTTGTGTATCATCCCTCTTAGTCTATGTGTATCTTAAAGGCAAGGATAGTGTCCCATTCATTACTGAATCTCCAGTGCTTGTTAAATATTTGCTGGCTGAATACAAACATGAGGATAGAATTGAAAAACTGATAAGGAGCTAAGTATATGAAAATGAAGTGAAGGTGCTTTGGTTATCCTCTGAGAAGGAGACCATATAACTTCCATAAAGTTATTTATCTTACCACTTACAAAGAGTAGCTTAAAAAAATTAATCTGCCATTGCTTAATCATTAAAGATGCCCAGAAGTGTCATCTTGTTGAGAGTAGATGAATTCATCGTAGTCATCCAGTGTCTAAATTACTTCTAGGAAGTTTAACAAAATAGTATTTATTTTAGTTGCTTGAGTGACACTAGATCAATACCTCCAGGCACTGGGTGATCCCAAACAACCAAAATGAAACTATTTAGGGGATAAACATGCAATCGTGCAGTGGCTTGAAACGCCCTTCATTTCACTAGGGCAAATGAAGAACCAAAAGGTGTTCTCACAAGACGTTCTGGCTGGTGGCTTGGTATAATGCCAGGCAATGCAACCCTGGAAAGCAGTAAAGACTTGGGTACATATCAAACTTTAGCTCCAAACGTGGACTTGATGGTTGTGCCCTAAGTGTTCTTTGTATCTGACCCATACCCTCCCTTCTCTCCATATGAAGTACCTCTCACTTTATATATAGCCATGCACCAAGACCAACCTGAATCCTGCAAGTACATTGGCAATTTACCTAAATTGTCAATGTTTCAGTGTCTTCACATGTGAAATGGAGATAACAGAACTACTGTGAGGGTTAAGTGAGTTAACAGATGTTATGCACTAAGAACAGAGTCTGATGCCTAGAGAACATTATAATTATTATTGCACAATAATTATAAATAGTTATAATTATTTTTGCACAATTGATACCTTCAATATATTCTCTTATTCTTTGACTGCAAATACCTCTCTAATATTCAGCAGTAATTCCTGCGGACAGGTACCATGGTCTAAACTTCTTTATATTCCTAGAAGCACCCAGACAAGTTGCATAGTAATTCAGTACATTAATTCAATACATTGTGATTATGGTTTGACTTGTAACCTGGGTGTATTCATTCACAAATTCAGAATACAAACATGCTTTCATCTCTTGACTGTGTTTTCAGTTAATCAAGGCTCCTTCCACTTGCATTCAGGCGTTTATGTGGTCCAGAATAGAGGCATCTCCTCTTCCAAACACCAGGTAATGTCAGCCACATGGCTACTCAGGCGAACTCTGGTGGCTGCTACTGCATCACTACAGGGATGTCCTGCTGGCTCTCAGATCTTTATCCAAGTCATGATGGTGCCCATCTTGGGCTCCAAGATCAGACCTACATGCTCAGCCATTGTTCTCAAGCATTTTACTCTGGCTAAGTCTAGAGGGGCTTCCTGTTTGGAACATGCCCTGTGTAAGAATCAGCCCTGGGCCGTGAGCCTGGGGCCATCAGCTTAGGTCATCGCCCTTTCCCTTAAGGACTGAAGGATGTTCTTTTCTGCCCTCAAGTTCTGGTTAGGGTCACTTTATTCCACTATGAAATGTTGCCCTAACTTCAAATTGCAATGAACAGAGTTGGGGGAGTGGTGAACTTCTGTGCTTTCCTTCTGAGAAGAGTTTTGGGCTTCCTATTCAATTTTTTTTTTTTTAAGAATTCTTTTTTTTATTATTATTTTACTTTAAGTTCTAGGGTACATGTGCACAACATGCAGGTTTGTTACATACGTATACATGTGCCATGTTGGTGTGCTGCACTCATTAACTCGTCATTTATATTAGGCATATCTCCTAATGCTATCCCTTCCCCCTGCCCCCACCACACGACAGACCCCGGTGTGTGATGTTCCCCATCCTGTGTCCTAGTGTTTTCCGCATGTTCTCACTCATAGGTGGGGACTGAACAATGAGAACACTTGGACACAGGATGGGGAACATCCCTATTCAAATGTATCCATCATTAGCTAAGTTATGCACACCAAAGGGCAGGACCACATTTCAAAAAAAACAGAAACAAAAACAAAATTACTTAAAAGTCAAAAGATTCTGGCTCACACTCTCCAAGGGCAAGGTGTATCTCTTGGCCATTCAGAATATTTTCAACCCTCCCTCCCTGCCACCCGCCATCAAAGAAGTTCTGATCAAGACGGCTTGGTAGATCACAGAGGAAGTGATGTAACCGGTAATTGTTGAACCTCCTCTAAAGGCTATTTTTAACAACCACCATTTAAGAGGCATAATGCTTGTGATTCTTTCACACTATTTCTCATTTACATTTCAATACATCACAAAAGTCCAGGATAAATGGACTATGAAATGCTGAAAAGCAATACTGCTAGCTGAACACGGCAGGGACTGCCCCAGTTTTAATAGTGTGAAATTAAAATGTAATTTTGCCTTGATTTTGGGTATTAAATTAGTCACTATTTATACAAATGACTATTGTGGGGGAAATATGCAAAGTGAGTGTTCCGCCTCACATAGCTTTTCATCTAAGAGAGCCAGTGCAGTTCTTCACCAAGAAAAGACCCCAAACCACAATCACTCTATTCATTTAGAAGAACTATAATTATTACTGTTGTTGTTGTTATTCATGTACTACACACCTCTGTTAAACTACTCAAAACACACTGGAATTTCTGAACATAAGTAAGAAATGAGTTGACAACATTCCTGGTTTCATGACAAGATAAGAAAAGTATGAAAAGACTCTTCTCTTTTCACTTGCATGCAAGAAAAAGCAGCAGTTCACTTTCTTGTAGAAACAAAGCTTTGATGGTACTGTACATGTACCTTTGTCCTTGTTAGTCATAGTTGAGATGGTTCTGAAGTTGTCTCTGGTTGTCATATAATCATTTGTTCTTCCCATTCACATGCTTTCCTCCTCACTCCTCACATTAACATTGAGCTCAGGTTTTATGGGAAGCCACCAGGTACTCTGAGGAAACTAAGAGAAGAGAAGGGGATGGTCTATGGGCTGTTAGATGGCAAGGTTAAGTCTGGAAACTCAAGGAGGGAACAGAACAGACCTCATCAGGCACTTCACATTCCTAGAACAGGGAGAGTATTATTAAGAAAATATACTCATGTATTTCATTTCTTCATCTGAACCCTGTTCCTGGCAGCCTCCCACCTCCTAGGCTGAGTTCTGAGACTAGTTCTCTTTTTCCCTGTAGGAAAAAAGAGAGCAGATTCCTTCAAGAACAGAAAGTCTTCCACCAACCTTGCATCTTAAAGGCGGCTTTCTCCGGACTACAGCAGGACAATAGCACTGGAGCACAGTCTTTATCAAAATACAAAAGGATATGCTAACGTGTTAACTACTAAACATGTCAAAATCTTAGCCTGGCAGATCGGATCTTTCAGTTTTCTGTAAGAGAATTCCTTACCTATAAGGGAAAATAACGGGAAAATTTGCCCTTTCTAGTTTTGCTGGATTGTGGGAGGCAGATGGCCATCGAAGACTGGAGACACACAAGGAGACACCACTATCTCTGCACAAAGGGTCTATCTGTGCACAAAGGTTCTGGATGTAGAAGGCATGGTAAATAACTCAAAGACAATGCAAAGAGCAACACACCCACACACACAAAAAAAGACTTTTGCATCTTTCTTGTTTGGGAATCCACAACCAATGCTGGGTGGCCACATGGCCAGAGTGAAGGATCTGAGAATAACCTTTTAGAGTCTCCATCCAACCCTATGTAGTATAAACTGTCTTGTTTTTCTAAGACCACCAGAGCGAGCACAAAAGAACCAGCAAGTAGGCAAAGGTCAGGCGCAAAACTGCACATTTATTTTGGTAACCTAAGGTGTGCGGGAGAAGTCTGTCGGCCTCCGGCAAAGGAGGCCGGCAGAGTCTCCCCGCGGTGGGGCTCTCGGACAGACTTCCCACAGTCCCGACATCCCGACGGGAGTGGGGCTGCAAGAAGGCCCCGCGGCTCAATGGCGGAGAGCGGCTTTTCTAGGAGTGGGAGGGCAATAGGCGGGGCACAGGCGTGTCAGGGGCGTTCCGCAGGTGCGACCAGGTAAATATTGGATTCTTCGGATTGACGTCACCTAGCGCATGCCCAGTTGGTCTGCACCTTCCCGGGCACCGGCTGCATTTTCGCGCGCGCCGGAAGAGTTGGTGGTGAAGAAGAACCCGGAAGTGCACCATCTTGCCTCAGTTCGTCCAAACATAAACATGCTCAAAAAAATCTTCAATTTCCTCAGGAGAAATGTCAAAAATTGTCAGTTGTCCTGGCTGACCAGCTTAGGTAAAGGAAGAGTGTCATTACAGTACAGGTAAAATGCTCCTTATCTAAGGGTGCATACAAGCTGAGGCTCAGCTAGGAGTTGCAGCCAGACCTCAGGAAGAGAAATGGACCCAGCAAAAGCTGAGGTAGGACCCAGTAAGGAGCCCTGAGAAAGCTGAGTTCATTTGCTGGAAAATCCACCTTCATATGACAACGGGTAGCACAGTAACCAGGCAAATAGGGACATTGTGTGGAAAAACAGGGAGCTGAGGACTCTGCAAGAACTTGTGCAGAGATATATAAGACTCATCATTCCTCTGTTGCTATAAGATGATGCACACTCTCTGCTCCAACTGTATACTATTGGGGAGTCCATCTGTGTATATGTTGGAGTCTATTTAGAGCACTGGGGTGAGGAAAGAGGCAATGTCTGAATGACTGAGAATTATTCAAGATAATTTTTATGTTATTAGCTCAGACTGGGGTTTCCAAACTGGACTAAATCTTTTCTCTCTGCAGCGCAGATGAGGACTGATGAGAAAGATCGGATGAGTTCTGGAAAAAGAGAGAAATAGTTATTTTGTTTGAACATCTGAATAAATCTGCATCTCTGCTATACTTTTCTTTGAAAATTCCCAGAAGGTAATTTCTATGTAAATGAAGAGAATGAAGCACAATTACAAAGTCATTTACTTGTTGTATGCCCTGTGGAGAGGATATTTCCTCTCATACCTGAAGTGTGAATCAGTCTTATGTTCCCTGTCTCCAGACCCTATTTTCCTGCCTCACTTCATCAGTTAAAACAATGCAAAATCTTTTACAAATTGTCTTTGCCCACTTTTCTGGTAGGAACTGATATCACAACTCTCATGTTTTGGGCTGATCCTACAAGGCCGGGAGGAAATCTGGTGGAGCTGATGAGTCCATTGTTCCAGGCTCTCAATCTGTGCTGTCCACTGACAGCAGCCCATCTGCAACTCTAGTGCTGAGGGAACTATTCCTGCTCCCTGCTGCTAGCTAACATGGTGAAACTCTACTAAAAATACACAAAAAATTAGCCGGGCATGGTGGTGGGTGCCTGTAGTCCCAGCTACTCGGGAGGCTGAGGCAGGAGAACGGCGTGAACCTGGGAGGCAGAGCTTGCAGTAAGCCAAGATCACGCCACTGCACTCCAGCCTGGGCGAGAGAGCGAGAGAAAGAAATAAAAAAAAAAAAATCTCTGATCCACCCTGGTTACATTACCATGGTGTGCTTTCTTTTTAGACTTCAATCTAAAATTTTATTAAAATTAAAATTTTAATAAAAATTTTACTCCTTTGGTCAGTTTTTATTTGACTTTGGCTGATTGAGGAGTGGAACAAGATAAAGGGAATAGACTACATACAGACCTATCTTATTTTCATTTCTGTATATAGTTATTACAAAGTATAGAGGAGTTGACTCATGAAGAAAGCTCACATATTTGGAAAAGTATTGAAGGAAGGCTATGCCGAAGTAATTGCCTAGTGGTTACACTTTTCAGGTCTTCTTGTGTGTGTAAAATTGTTAAAATTTGATATATCATTTTCTCCTTTTCCTTGTCCCATTAATAAGTAATGAGTTTTCTTTTGGATCAGATGCTATGTGCAATTCAACATCACTATGTTACGTAATTTGAGGTTGGTATTCATTTGTCTATTCTTCATTGACTCAAACATTTTTTACTGAGCAGTAACTATGTTCCAGGCATATGGTAGATAATAGACCTGCAGTGGTCAACAATAACTAATCCCCAACTTTAAAAGGTTCACAGTTTGTGTAATAAGGAGAAAGTCCCAGGAACAATTATGAACATCCTGACTATCTCATTAAAATTAAATGGTGAGACATTTGTAAGTAATGTACCAGCCTTCATTAAGTACTATCTATGTCCATAAACCAGTAATTTTCATTTGTGAAAACCTGTGCACACAGTTCAGAAGCTAGATCTGAATCCATGCAATAAAACCCAAACTTCTAATTTTATGGATACCAATGCAAATAATTCTGACTTAATCTATAAGAATTTTAAGATTACATATAAGAAAAAGTTGTAGGTACTAGGGATCAAAGAGGGTCAGGGAAGTTCCCCTAATATAGAATTGTCAAAGAAATAATTAAGATGACCATGATGAATGGCAAGAATGACCCATGAAAACGATATCTACAATATAGTAGGAAGAACTTCGCGGAGCTCGTCTTGCAGAAACATCAATTTGAACACAATCGATGTTTTATGTGTCTATGCATAAGAATACAATCACAAGAGCTAAGGAATCCGGGCGAGAGATTATAGCACCTGGATGTAGCACAGATGTAAGAAGAGATGCAATAAAGAGAGCAGAATGAACAGTTTCATATTACCCACACCACCCCTTCCCCAAGCTTGCACAGTATTGCATATATAGAGAAACCCTGTATATGGGAAAAGACAGTGAGAGTGAAGCACCTGACTTTGCCGTAGATCCCAGCACCAGCCAAGTGAAACCAGGCTCCAGTTTGGCCCCCACAGTTCTAGGTTCCTGGCAGCCTCCGCAGACTCATGCTTTAGGGCTGCCCAACACCAGGCTGGTCCCCACAGCTCAGGCTCCAGGCAGGCCCTCCAGGTCCAGGTTCCAGGCCAGGATCTGTGTTCCCGGGCTTCTGGTCTGCCCCAAAGCCAGGTAGGCCCCAGTAGACCCAGGCCCAAGGCAAGCCCCTGCAGCCTCATGTTCTAGGTCCACTTAAGGCTTAAGACCTGGCCCCAGTGCCGGGCCAGTCCCCAGAGCCTCAGGCTTGAGGACCACCTCAGCCCCAGGTTAGCACCCACTGACTCCAGCTTTAGGCCAGTTCTTGTGGCCCTGGGCACCAGGCAAGGACCTGGAGCATGACATTCCAGTGGACCTAGGGTCCAGGCCCACCTCTGTGGACCCAGTTTCCAGGCCTGCCCCAGGGTCCTAGGGCCCCAAGGCTCCAGGGCAGGCCTCACCAGTCTAGCCTCCAGGCCAGCACCCACAGACCCAGCTAGCTTCTAAACTGGCCCCAACAGAGTAAGTCTCTAGGTGTCTCCCCATGGCCCCCCAGACATGAAGCCAGTTCCCTTGAACCCAGGCTCCATGCCCATTCCGTGCCAGGCCAACCCCAGGCTCCATGCCAGTCATTGTGGTTCAAGGTTCCATGCCTACTCCAGTGGACTCAGGGTCCAGGACCACTCCAGCAAACCCTGGTGCTGGACCAACCCCTGTAGATCCAGGCTCCCTGCCAGCCTCTGTGGCTTCAGGCTTTAGGCTCATTATGATAGACCAAAACACCAGGCTAATTCCAGTGCCAGGCTGGCCTCTGTGACTCAGGCTCAAGGCCTACCTCAGCAGTAGGTCAGCCTCTTTGGACTCAGGCTCCAGGTTTGTCCCTGTGGACACAAACTTTATACCTGTCCCTACAGACCCAGGCCATAACCATGCCCCTGAAGATCCAGTTGACAGACTCACCTCAGTGGACCCAGGTACCAGGCCTATCCACCCAGTTGACAGGCTCACCTGCTGACCCAGGCACCAGCCAGTTCACAAGAGAACTTCAGACCCCACCATGGACTCCACCAGCTAGCCTGCCTAAAACCTTTTGACAGGTTGACTGGTAAAGGGCTTTTCTTATCAAGAAGTCAGTCTCTTCCATGTAAAGAATGGAAGAGACCTCTTCAGATGCACGGAAACCAATGCAAAGACATAAAGATTACATATAATCAGGGAAACATGGCACTAACAACAACAACAAAATAAAGTGACCCTTAAAAAAATGGAAATCTATGAACTGCCTGACAAAAAAAAATTCAAAATAATTATCTTAAAGAAGTTCAGTGAGCTAAAAGAGCACAGACTGACAATTTTTTAAAAATCAGAAAAGTGGTACAAGAACAAAAAGAGGTTTAACAAAGAGATAGAAACTATTAAAATAAAACAAACAAAATTTCTGGAGCTAAAGAACACAATGACAGTACTGAAAAAACAGTCATAGAGAGCTTCAGCAGCAGACTGAATCAATCAAAAGAAAGAATCATTGAGCTCAATGACAGGTCATTCGGAATTACCCAGTCAGAGGAACAAAAAATGAAAAGAATAAGAAATAATGAAGAAAGTCATGGAAGTTTTGGGACACCATCAAGAAAGCCAGTGTATGCATTATGAGAGTCACAAAGTAGAAGGCAACAAGGGTAGAAAGCTTACTTTACAAAGTAATGGGTTGCTTCCAAGATGGCAGAATAGGAGCAGCTCTGGTCTACAGCTCCCAGCAAGATTGATGCAGAAGAGGGTGGTTTCTGCATTTCCAACTGAGATACCTGGTTCATCTCATTGGGACTGGTTGGACAGTGGGTGCAGCCCACAGAAGGCGAGCCAAGGCAGAGTGGAGTGTCGCCTCACCTGGGAAGCACAAGGGTTGGGGGATTTCCCTTTCCTAGCCAAGGGAACCCATCAGTGACTGTACCTGGAGGAGCGGTACACTCATGTCCAAATACTGTGCTTTTCCCATGATCTTTGCAACCAGCAGGCCAGGGCGAAGGTCCCACGCCCACAGAGTCTTGCTCATTGCCAGCACTGCAGTTGGAGATTGACCTGGTATGCTGAAGTTTGGTTGGGGGAGGGGTGTCTGCCATTGCTGAGGCTTCAGTAGGTGGTTCTACACTCACAGTGTAAACAAAGCAACAGGAAAATTTGAACTGGGTGGAGCCCACCGCAGCTCAGAAAAGCCTACTGCCTCTATAGATTCTACCTCTGGGGACAAGCCATATCTGAACAAAAGGTAGCAGACAGCTTCTCCAGACTTAAACGTCCCTGCCTGACAGTTCTGAAGAGAGCAGTGGTTCTCCCAGTATGGAGTACAAGCTCCAAGAGTGGGCAGATTGCCTCCTCAAATGGGTCCCTGACCCCATGCAGCCTGACTGGGAGACACCTCCCAGTAGGGGCTGACAGATACCTCATACAGGTAGGTGCCCTTCTGGGATAAAGCTTCCAGAGGAAGGATCAGGTAGCTATATTTGCTGCTCTGCAGCCTCTGCTGGTGATACCCTGGCAAACAGGGTCTGGAGTGGACCTCCAGCAAACTCTAACAGACCTGCAGCTGAGGGGCTGCTCTGTTAGAAGGAAAACTAACAAACAGAAATGAATAGCATCAACATCAACAAAAAGGACATCCACACCAACACACCATCTGTAGGTCAACAACATCAAAGGCCAAAGGTAGACAAAACCACAAAGATGGGGAGAAACCAGAGTGAAAGGCTGAAAATTCCAAAAACCAGAATGCCTCTTCTCCTCCAAAGGAACACAACTCCTTGCCAGCAAAGGAACAGAACTGGATGGAGAATGAGTTTGACAAGTTGACAGAGAAGCAGGCTTCAGAAGGTCAGTAATAACAAACTTCTCCAAGCTAAAGGAGCATGTTCTAACCCATCGCAAGGAAGCTAAAAACCTTGAAAACTGGTTAGATGAATGGCTAACTAGAATAACCCGTGTAGAGAAGAGCTTAAGTGACCTTATGGAGCTGAAAACCACAGTACGAGAACTTTGTGAAGCATAAACAAGCTTCAATAGCTGATTCAATCAGGTGGAAGATAGAATATCAGTGATTGAAGATCAAATTAATGAAATAAAGTGAGAAGACAAGAGTAGAGAAAAAAGAGTGAAAAGAAATAAACAAAGCCTGCAAGAAATAAGGGACTATGTGAAAAGACCAAATCTATGTTTGATTGGCATACCTGAAAGTGATGGGGAGAATGGAAATTAGTTAGAAAACCTCTTCAGTATATTATCCAGGAGAACTTCCCCAACTTAGCAAGGCAGGCCAACATTCAAATTCAGGAAATACAGAGAACTCCACAAAGATACTCCTAGAGAAGAGCAACCCCAAGACACATAACTGTCAGGTTCACCAAGGTTGAAATGAAGGAAAAAATGTTAAGGGCAGCCAGAGAGAAAAGTCAGGTTACGCATAAAGGGAAGCCCATCAGACTAATAGTGGATCTCTCTGCAGAAACCCTACAACCCAGAAGAGAGTGGGGGCCAATATTCAATATTCTTGAAGAAAGGAAATTTCAACCCAGATTTTTATATCCAGCCAAACTAAGCTTCATAAGTGAAGGAGAAATAAAATCCTTTACAGACAAGCAAATGCTGAGAGATTTTGTCACCACGAGCCCTGCCTTACAAGAGCTCCTGAAGGAAGCACTAAACATGGAAAGAAATAATCAGTACCAGCCACTGCAAAAACACGCCAAATTGTAAAGACCATTGATGCTAGGAAGAAACTGCATCAATTAACAGGTGAAATAACCAGCTAGCATAATAATGACAGGAGCAGATTACACATAACAATATTAACCTTAAATGTGAGTGGGCTAAATGCCCCAATTAAAAGACACGGGCTGGCAAATTTGATAAAGAGTCCAGACCCATCAGTGTGCTCTATTATTGAGACCCACCTCACATACAAAGATACACATAGGATCAAAATAAAGGGGTGAAGGAAGATCTACCAAGCAAATGGAAAGAAAAAAAAAAAAAAAAAAAGCAGGCATTGCAATCCTGGACTCTGATAAAACAGCCTTTAAACCAACAAGATCAAAAGAGACAAAGAAGGCCATTACATAATGGTAAAGGGATCAATGCAACAAGAAGAGCTAACTATCCTAAATATACATGCACCCATTAGAAGAGCACCCCAATTAATACATCAAGTTTTTAGAGACCTACAAAGAGACTTAGACTCCCACACAATAATAATGGGAGACTTTAACACTGCACTGTCAATATTAGATCAGTGAGACAGAAAATTAACAAAGATATCCAGGACTTGAACTCAGTTCTGGACCAAGCGGACCTAATAGACATCTACAGAACTCTCCACCCCAAATCAATAGAATATACATTCTTCTCAGCACCACATCACACTTATTCTAAAATTGACCACATAATTGGAAGTAAAAGACTCCTCAGCAAATGTAAAAGAACAGAAATCACAACAAACTGTCTCTCAGACCACCGTGTAATCAAATTAGGACTCAGGATTAAGAAACTCACTCAAAACTGCACGACTATATGGAAACTGAACAACTGGCTCCTGAATGACTACAGGGTAAATAACGAAAGGAAGGCAAAACTAAAGACATTCTTTGAAATCAATGAGAACAAAGACACAACATACCAGAATCTCTGGGACATATTTAAAGCAGTGTGAGGAAGGGAAATTTATAGGACTAGATGCCCACAAGAGAAAGCAGGAGAGATCTAAAATCAATACCCTGACATTACAATTAAAAGAACTAGAGAAGCAAGAGCAAACAAATTCAAAACCTAACAGAAGGCAAGAAATAACTAAGATCAGAGCAGAATGGAAGGAAATAGAGACACAAAAAAACCTTCCAAAACTCAATGAATCCACGAGCTGGTTTTGTGAAAAGAGCAACAAAATAGATAGACTGATAGCAAGACTGATAGCAAGACTAATAAAGAAGAAAAAGAGAAAAATCAAATAGATGCAATAAAAAATGATAAAGGGGATATCACCACCAATCCCACAGAAATATAAACCACCATCAGAGAATACTATAAACACCTCTATGCAAATAAACTAGAAAATCTAGAAGAAATGGATAAATTCCTGGACACTTACACTCTCCCAAGACTAAACCAGGAAGAAGTTGAATCTCTGAATAGGTCAATAACAGGTTCTGAGATTCAGGCAATAATTAATAGCCTACGAACCAAAAAAACTCTAGGACCAGACAGATTCACAGCTGAATTCTACCAGAGGTACAAAGAGGAGCTGGTACCATTCCTTCTGAAACTATTCTGATCAATAGAAAAAGAGGGAATCCTCCCTAACTCATTTTATGAGGCCAATATCATCCTGATACCAAAGCCTGGCAGAGACACAACAAAAAAAGAGAATTTTAGGCCAATATCCCTGATGAACATCAATGTGAAAATCCTCAATAAAATACTGGCAAACCAAATCCAGTAGCACATCAAAAAGCTTATCCACCACGATCAAGTCTGCTTCATCCCTGGGATGCAAGGCTGGTTTAATATATGCAAATCAATAAACATAATTTATCACATAAACAGAACCAATGACAAAAACCACACAGTTATCTCAATAGATGTAGAAAATGTCTTCGACAAAATTCAACAGACTTTCATGCTACAAACTCTCAATAAACTTGGTATTGATGGAACGTATCTCAAAATAATAAGAGCTATTTAGGACAAACCCACAGCCAATATCATACTGAGTGGGCAAAAACTGGAAGCATTCCATTTTAAAACCAGCACAAGACAAGGATGCCCTCTCTCACCACTCCTATTCAACATAGTATTGGAAGTTCTGGTCAGGGCAATCAAGTAAGAGAAAGCAATAAAGCATATTCAAATAGGAAGAGAGGAAGTCAAATTCTCTGTTTGCAGACATCATTGTATATTTAGAAAACCCCACCATCTCATCCCAAAATCTCCTTAAGCTGATAAGCAACTTCGGTGAAGTCTCAGAATACAAAATCAGTGTTCAAAAATCACAAGCATTCCTATACACTAGTAACAGAAAGAGCCAAAATGTGAGTGAACTTCCATTCACAATTGCTACTAAGAGAATAAAATACCTAGGAATACAACTTATAAGGGATGAGAAGGACTTTGTCAAGGAGAACTACAAACCACAGATCAATGAAATAAAAGAGGACACAGACAGATGGAAAAACATTCCATACTCATGGATAGGAAGAATCAATATCATGAAAATGGCCTTACCACCCAAAGTAATTTATAGATTCAATGCTATCCCCATCAAGCTACAACTGACTTTTTTCACAGAATTGGAAAAACTACTTTAAATTTCATGTGGAACAAAAAAAGTCTGCATAGCCAAGACAATCCTGGGCAAGAAGAACAAAGCTGGAGGTATCACGTTACCTGACTACAAGGCTACAATAACCAAAACACCATGGTACTGGTACCAAAACAGATATATAGACCAATGGCACAGAACGGAGGCCACAGAAACAACACCAGAAACCTACCACCATCTGATCTTTGACAAACCTGAGGCACACAAGCAATGGGGAAAAGATTCCCTATTTAATAAATGGTGCTGGGAAAACTGGCTAGCCATATGCAGAAAACTGAAACTGGACCCCTTCTTTACACCTTATACAAAAATTGACTCAAGACTCAAGATGGATCACAGACTTAAACATAAGAGTTAGACCACAAAAATCCTAGAAGAAAACCTGGGCAATACCATTCAGGACATAGGCATGGGCAAAGACTTCATGTGTAAAACACCAAAAGCAATGGTAACAAAAGCCAAAATTGACAAATGGGATGTAATTAAACTAAAGAGCTTCTACAACTCAGGAAAAGAAACTATCATTAGAGTGAACAGGCAACCTACAGAATGAGAGAAAATTTTTGCAATCTTTCCTTTTGACAAAGGGCTAATATCCAGAATCTATGAAGTAGTTTAACAAACTTACAAGAAAAAAGCAAACAACCACATCAAAAAATGGGCAAGGGTTATGAACAGACACTTCTCAAAAGAAGATATTTATGCAGCCAACAGATATATGAAAAAATGCTCATCATCAATGTTAATTAGAAAAATGCAAATCAAAACCACAATGAGATACCATCTCATGCCAGTTAGAATGGCAATCATTAGAAAGTCAGGAAACAACAGATTCTGGAGAGGTTGTGGAAAAATAGGAACGCTTTTACACTGTTGGTGGGAGTGTAAATCAGTTCAACCATTGTGGAAGACAGTGTGACGATTCCTCAAGGATCTAGAACTGGAAATACCATTTGACCCAGCAATCCTATTACTGGGCATATACTCAAAGGAGTATAAATCATTCTACTATAAAGACAAATGCACACATATTTTTATTGTGGCACTATTCACAATAGCAAAGACTTAGAACCAACCCAAATATCCATCAATGATAGACTAGATTAAGAAAATGTGGCACATATACACCATGGAATACTATGCAGCCATAAAAAAGGATGAGTTCATGTCCTTTGAGAGACATAGATGAAGCTAGAAACGATTCTCAGCAAACTATCACAAGTTCAGAAAACCAAACACCACATGTTCTCACTCATAAGTGGGAGTTGAACAATGAGAACACAGGGAGGGGAACATCATACACTGGGGCCAGTGGGGGGTGGAGAGCTAGAGGAGGGATAACATTATGAGAAATACCTAATGTAGGTGACTGGTCAATGGGTGCAGCAAACCACCATGGCATGTGTATACCTATGTAACGAAACTGCACATTCTGCACATGTAACCCAAAACTTACAGTATAATAAAAAAAATAAAAATAAAGTGCAGTTTAAATCCCTCCTCCAAAAAAAACAAAGTAATGACAGAAAACTTTCCAAATCTGGAGAGAAAAATGAACATCTGGATTTATAAAGCCCAAAAAATGCCAAATAGATTAAATATAAAGATATCTCCACTGAGACATATTATAATAATTTCTCAAAAGTTAAAGACAGAGAGAGAATTTTGAAAACAGCAATAGAAAAACAACTCATCGTATAAAAGGAAACCTCATAAAACTATCTGTGAATTTCTCAGCAGAAACTGTGCACGCCACGAGAGAATGGAATGATATTCAGCCAAAGTGCCAAAAAAAAAAAAAAAAAAAAAAATGCCAAGAACATTATACCCTACATGCTGTCATTTAGAAATAAAGGAGAGATATGGATGTTCCCAGACAAACAAAAGCTGCAGGAGTACGTCACCACTAGGCCTGACTTACAAGAAATGCCGAAGGGAGTTTTTCAATTTGAAATGAAATAATATTAATTAACAACATAGAACATATGAATGTATAAAATTCACTATAAAGGTAAGCATATCATCAAATTCAGAATACTGTTAAGGAATACTGTAATGGTGGTGCACAAATCATTTTTTTCTAGTGTAAAAATTAAAAGCCAAAAGTATTAAAAATAACCACAGCTGAAATAATTTTTCAATAAAAATGCTATATATAAAAGATACAAATTGTGACATCAATGACATAAAATGCTGAAGAATGAGAAGTTAAAGAATAGTTTTTTATGTGTGGAAGTTAAGTTGTTATCAGCTTAAAACAGACTTCTATAAGTGTTTAAAATAAGCTTCATGATAACCACAAAGAAAAAACCTCTAGTAGATACTTGCCCCACAAAATGAAAAAGGAATCAGTATACAAGTACAAAAAAAATTAAATAACAAAGGAAGACATTAAGAGAGGAAGAATGAAGCAAAGGAACTATGAAATAGTTGGAAAACAATTAACCAATTGGCAGTAGTAAGTTCTTACTTAGCAATAATTATTTTAAGCGTAAATGGCTTAAATTCCCCAATCAAAAGACATAGAATGACTGAATGAATTAAAAACAAGATCCAGCTACATGCTGCCTACTTACTTTAGCTTTAAGGACACATATAGACTGAAAGTGAAGGAATAAAAAAAGATATTCTGTGAAAATGGTAACGAAAAGAGAGCAGAGATAACTAAGACAAAATAGACTTTAAGTCAAAAATTCCCACAAAAGACAAAGGTCAATGTATAATGATAAAGAAGTCAACTCAACAAGAGTCTAAAACAATTGTAAATATGCATGCACTCAATATTAGATCACCTAATATATAAAGCAAGTATTAACATAACTGAGAGTAGAAATACATAGCATTATAATAATAGTAAGGGACTTCAATTCCCCCCTTTCAACATTGGACAGGTCATCTAGAGAGAAAATCAATAAGGAAATAGTAGACTTGAAAAATACTACATACCAAATGGAACTAACAGACATAAACAGAATATTTCATCCAACAGCAGCAAAGTACACATTCTTCTCAATTGCACATGAAACATTCTCCAAGATAGATTATATGTTAGGCCACAAAGTAAGTGTTAACAAAATTTGAAAAATGGGAATCATATCAAGTATTTTTTCTGACCATGATGGTATGAAACTAGAAATAAATAAATGGGGGCCAGGCATGGTGGCTCACACCTGTAATCCCAGCACTTTGGGAGGCCAAGGTAGGTGGATCACCTGAGGTCAGGAGTTCAAGACCAGCCTGCACAACATGGTGAAACCCTGTCTCTATTAAAAATACAAAAAATTAGCTGGGCGTGGTCGTGGGTACCTGTAATCCCAGCTGCTCGGGAGGCTGAGGCAGGAGAATCGCTTGAACCAGGGAGGCGGAGGTTGCAGTGAGCGAGATCGTGTCCCTGCGTTCCAGCCTGGGAGACAAGAGTGAAATTCCATCTCAAAAAAAAAAAAAAAAAAAGGAGGGTGGCGGTGGTGGGAAATTGGAAAATTCACAAATATGTGGGAATTAAATAACAAATTCCTGTGCAGCTGATGAGTAAAAGAAGAAACTAAAAGGGAAATTTAAAAAATCTTGAGACAAGACCGGGCACAGTGGCTCACATCTATAATCCCAACTCTTGGGGAGGCTGAGATGGGTTGATGACCTGAGTTCAGGAGTTCAAGACTAACCTGGCCAACGTGGCAAAACCCCATCTGTACTAAAAATACAAAAATTAGCCAGGCATGGTAGTACACGCCTGTAGTCCCAGCTACTTGTGTGACTGAGGGATGAGAATCACTTGAACCTGGGAGCAGTAAAGCAAGCAGCCAGGCTCTCTTACACACCTTTGAATGAAGGACTTACATCTCAAACATTGCCTGAGAGTTTCTTTCAACCCACCTGAGACATTTAAGTTCCTATCTCTGCTTCACCTCCTTCTTGATCTCATAAACCCAAAGTACCACCAACCAAAGCCTGGGCTTCTCTGAAACTCAATGTTTCCCACTGGATGTATTTGGTATCCAAAGGAGAATATTTATTTCTATTTAAAAACCTTTTTTGTGTACACGGATGTTAAGTCTGCAAACTCAGGTTCTATAGCAGCTCTTCCTGCTGTATGTTTTCTCTACTTCACTTTCAGGCAACAATTCTCTATACCTTCAGTCTTCTCCTTGGCCCCATAAGACATATTTCCTACCCTGGTGACGACAGAGGCTCACATGGCCTGAATCTGAGCCCAGTATTTGGGAAATGTGGGCTGGGCTCCATCATGGAAACATCTGGCAGAAAGTGAACTCCAGGCAGGCGTAGACATTCTGATATAGTTCTTGGAAAACATGCTCAGCCATGACTCCCCTGTCTCTAATCCTGCTGGTAAATTCATTCATCTACTCTGTAAGGTTTATTATCTATATAATAGATTGCACTCATCCAAATATCAAAGGTCATCACCTAACTACATCAACAGTCATCACCTAACTTGTTTAGATCATAAACTAACCAGTTTAGATAATAAATCATACAATATACCTAGTTTGGGCACTGAATAGGTTTCCTGCACATATGTGGCTAAAATTCAATCTCCCACCTCCATGCTACTACTGTAAAGTGACCCACTTAATTACGTGTTGCAACTAACAAATGATATGATCACTTATGTTTCTAAAGCACATCTGGCCTTGTGATAGAAAATTAATGAAATGAGCTTTGCTAAATTATCTTGATTACTTTAGAAAAAAGATAGAACTTCTAACAATACATAATTAGATAAAAATAATAGACTATTCAATTTATGACCATCTGTTCAAGAAGAAATTAGAAAGAAATCTGCTTAAAAAGAATGGAGACGTGACTTGCTGTATTTTCCATCCTCCAAATCTGCCTTATACACACCCACACACAGACCTGAGCAGGCTGTTAGCTCTTCATGGCGTCATGCTCAATGAAGGAGCAGTACTTTTATTTGCATGATCCACAGTTAGCATTTTTCCACATGATGAAAAACGTTAGTAGCCAGTTCCAACTTTGTCAAAAAAGTGAGCCATTCAGTTAAACACAAAAATTTTAAACTTTTGTTTCAACAAAGGGAAAATCAAATATTCAGAATACTACAGAGTTTGCTTAACTGGTAAAACTGAGCTATTGTGTGCTAGTTACTCATCCTTTGGAAAAAGAGGGTTTTTCAATAATGGCCCATGAGTTATTTCAATGAGACTTTTTTTCAATAAGTCCCTTTATTTATAAAAGGACTCCAGGACACACCAGTGTTGAGAGAGATGGACACGTATTATGCTGGAAAGGGTACCTGCAACCAACATTAGCAATTACAGTAACAGTTGAAATTGATTGAGTTTCCTGAATGTTTGGCACCACATAAGCACTTTCATGTAAAGCACATCATTTAATTTCAAAGCAGCCCTGCTGCATCAGATGAGCTAGATATTGCAGGATCATATTTGCAGGTCATAATCTACCTCCCAATGATAAATTATAATGAGTTTGTCATAAATTTTCCAATGAAAATTTCTAATGATTCTCTACTTCAGTGCTGGGAAATATTCACAGGAATGTGAATTACTAAATATGAAGGGTATTAATTATTTGTATTAGAAGATAGATGGAGTGTTAATTATAAGCTCTCCCCGATTAACACTAAAAGACGATAGCAGAGAGGTTGCTAGTTAAAAATTTTGTAAGTTTAAATCTGATGACTGAAATATCATTCAGAGGAAAATTGTACGTAGTGTTAAGTGAGAATCATATGTCAAGGCAGGGGAACTAGAATTCAAGAAGGCTGATGGGTATTACTGGCAATCTTCAGAAAAAGCCTCTACCCAACGTAGGAACAAGTTAGACCCAACAGGCTATGGCTTTTATCTGTTGTTAAACAAGATGTGTCAAATGTATCCATCTTTTTCCCATTCCAATTATTTTTTATTTTCTGAAGATGACAAACAAATAATTACTGCAAATCAACTTAAAATTTATTTGCTTATAAATCTTTCTCGCTTGTAATTTATATATATACATATATATATATGAAACACACACACAAACACACACACACATACATGTGTTATCAAAAAGTTAAAGATTTTTCCCTATGTGGTCCAGATATGGCAGAAAAAGAAAACTGTGATTCAATCTCTCCATGCGTCCACAATCCGGTAAAAATTAGTAAAGAGGGTCAGAAAACTACCATCTCCAGTCATTTGGAGGAACAGGCCCCCAGTTTTTGCCACAATGGATTGACCTCAATCTGCAGTTGTGTAAAAAGCCCATGTAGGTCCACACTGACAAATGACTAATGCCATCTGAGGGCTCAGAAACATTGATATAAAAGATTGATCCTTTCTTCCTCAGAGCACAAAAAGCAGCATTCATATAGCATTTGATTTGATGGAGGGATAAGAGGAGAATCAAAAGAATCAGCTGTCAACATAGACAAGAAAGGGAAGGCATATCTACTTTTGGCAGACTCCTAAACAGTAGCCAGATAAAAGGATAAGACCCTCAGCCTAGCCTGAGGGTCTGATACCTGGGAGGCAAAGTGATACTCTAAGCTACTACTATTCCACATTAAATATGCCTACTCCTAATTGACTGGCTAAATATTTTGAGTTACACCTCAAGTTGAAAGAATCCAGGGGACAACTTCTACTTTGAAATCCCCAAAATTTTCTCTATTGTCTACTTATTTGTGGAACCCAGAGACGGCCATAGGCTCATTTCCATACCAAAGCAAAAGCAGCTGGCTGTATAGTCCTCTTCCTCCCCTTTACCTTTGGTTCTCCAGGTTCAAGTGGACAAGATAGGAATGAAAAGATAATGTAATAAAATCACTGAGAAAAACCAGAGGTCCCAGTTCATTTTTACTTCAGTAAGTTCATTTTTACTTAACTAAGTTCTAAGTAAACATCAGTTAGGGAGAAAAATTAGAGAAATTTTACTAGTAGATTAAATTTCTATTCAAATTTAATGTAAAAATATTTTTACTATTTTACACATGAGACATCTGAAGCTTATAAGAAAATAAATTTGACTTTACTTTCTACTTACTGCCATTCTCTGGCATATTTTCATCTTTTCAGAAATGCAGGTCCTAACACACGCCAGGAGCCATAGCCATTTCCCACCGCAGCCAGGCTCTCTTACACACCCTTGAATGAAGGACTTACATCTTAAACATTGCCTGAGAGTTTCTTTAATCTCAGGTCTGTACTTACTCTAAAGTACATCCTCCTAACCACCCAGGTTTTTCACTCCTTTAGAACGTATTCACCATCTCAGCCTAGGTGGTGATTTTGGCATAGGGAAAACATGGTGAATCACTTTTTCACTGCCCCATTGACAGAATGAGGATTACATATATATATATATATATTTCATTTACTACTTCAAAGCTGGGACTTGACAAATCATTTTCTTGAACACAAAGACTAATATCACAAAGGGCATCTTTTTTTCAGTACCTGGTTGCTAGTTGCTAATAATCTGTCAGGCTCATAATAGAAAATAAATTTATGTTATTATATGTGCCCTAAAAGGGCTATAAAGTACAAAAAAATCATGAGCTATCTTTCTCGGAAGTTCAAAAGAATACTGTGAGATCGTAGTAACAGTAATAGAAGAAAGAATGTCTATATAATGAAGACATATTCCTTTATGGATCATTCCTGAGAGTAAAGGTCTCATAAAATCCGTTGGGAAACAAAGAAAATAGGTCTTTTTAAAACTGTATGAGGCTGGTTTAAAATGAGCCAAGTGATTGCATTCTCTTGATTACCCCAGATTTATCTCTTTCTGTCTTAGAATTAAGTGGGTCTGAAATAATGTTTGATTGATGATTTTCTGGTACAAAACACGTACGACCTATTTGTTTATTAGGAGGAAATTCAGTTCACCATTAAATAAACCATCCTGGTATTAGTTTATAAATAAATAAATAATATTTGTGAAGGCCCTGTGGCTATGAAATGGTTAAACAATAAAAAAAAAAACCAAACAAACAAGATTTGGAACATGGGAAATGGGACTAACGAATTGAGGAAGAACATGCATTCTCTATGATCTCTAATTTTTGACAGAGAGAACATTTTTCATTTTGGAAAAAATCTGGAAGATTTTCTTTCCAGACTTTTTGAAAGCATATAGTAAATACTTGTTTGCCAATAACAATGATAATGTCACAGAGAGAAAGAGTAACACAGATAAATAAAGATGCTCCTAAGTAATAAGCTGCAATCAGCATTTTGTAGAATATGTTAAACAGCACAATTCTTGAATACTGGCATTTCATCTGTCCATGTAGGGACCAGGACACAGAAGTGCAATTTCTTAAGATCTTACTTTTAAAGTGTGAATTTTCAGCAACTTTCAAAGAAAGAGAACTTTGTATTATCTGTAAGTGGTATTAAAAACTGTTACCAAAAAAGTCTTCCAACACAAACCTCATAATAAATAAATGGTATAGAACACAGAAGATATCCTGAAATACTGTAAGAAGCCAAAATAAAGTTGTGGATCCATAGATTTCATAAGAACTAAATGGCATAGAAAATGGAAGAGAATACAAAACACTTCAAAAGCCAAAATAAAATGATAGATGCAAAGCAGACATGAAATAAAGTAGACAAGAGAAATAGGCTTAGTTATGATCCAGATTAAGCTGAAGTTAGCAGATAAGCCTTTAAAATAACCATGATTAATAAGTTAAAGAAAGTAGATCGAAATATGCACAACATTGAAAAAAAAAAAGGAGGGTCACAATAGGGAATTTATAAATACAGAATTTATTTTAAGAGGCTCAAACAAACATTGTTGTGAATAGTTAATTTTATGTGTCAACTTGACAGGAGAGCTCAGGTTAAACATCATTTCTGGGTGTGTCTGTGAAGATGTTTCCAGATGAGATTAGCATTGAATGAATGGACTCAGTAAGTAGAATGCCCTACCCAGTGTTGTTGGGCATCATCCAATCTATTGAGAGTCTGAATAGAAAACAAGGCAAAGGAAGGAGAATTTCCTGTCTCCCTGTTGAGCTGGGACATCTCATCTCATCTTCCCAGCTTTAGGACTGGAATTCATACCCAGCCTTGGGACCCAACTGAATCACTGGCTTTCCTGGGTCTCCAGCTTGCAGGCAGTAGATTATGAAATTTCTCATCCTCCATAATTGTGTGAGCCAATTCTTCATCATATATATTAATAATTATATATCATATAATATATAATATACGTATAATATATAATATATGTGTATACATATATATTTTTTCTCTGTCTCCCTTTGGATAACCTTGACTAATACAATTCTAGAAGTGCAAAATATACAATCTGAAATTAAGAACTCTTCATGGGTTTAACAGTAGACTGAACATAGGAGAAGATAGGATTTACAGACTCAAGTCAATAGAAAATATTCAAGAAGCACAGACAGAAAAAAGAATAGAAAGAACAAAACAAACAGGTAAGAAATGTGGAACAGGAGTAAAAAGTCTAGCATGCATATAACTAGAACCCCAAGGAGAGAAAAGAGAGATGAAAAAAGTTGAATGATAGTCAATAGCTTTCAAATCTCAAAAAGAAACCCCACAAGTTCAGTGAGCCCCAAGCAAGATAAATACAAAGAAAACTTCAGCTTTATTCTAAAAACAAATAATAAGAGAAGATCTTTAAAAGAAAAAGATCATACTGCTTCTGGAGAAATGTCAGGAGTAAATCCACTGACAAGAACTGTGCTAGAAGACGTCATTAAAGAACTAAAAGAGAAAAGCAAAACAAACCTGCCAATTTAGAATTCTATACAGAATGAAAGTATCCTTCAAAAAAAAAAAAAAAAAAAAAAAAAGCAAAGAAAGAGACATTTCCATATAACCAAAGCTGAGAGAACTGTCACTAGTAGATCTTCAATACAAGAACTACTCAAGAATGTTCTTCATGTCAAAGTATAATGGTCCCAGATGGAAGAATAGAAGTAGAACACAGAAGTTCAAGAAAAGTTTATAACTTATGTAGGAGTAAAACAATGTGACAATAGCAGCAAAAAAAGGATAGGAAGGGTTAACTATTATAAGTTAAAGCACTGCAAGGATCTTGACTATTGTGAACAGTGCTGCAATAAACAAGTGAGTGCAGATATCACTTTGGTATACTGATTTCTCTTCCTTTGGATAAATACCCAGTACTGGGATTGACAGATCATACGGCAGTTCTATTTCTAGTTTTTTTGAGAACTCTCCACACTGTTCTCCATAATGGCTGTACTAACTTATATTTCCATCAA
This sequence comes from Piliocolobus tephrosceles, assembly GCF_002776525.5. Taxonomy (NCBI): domain Eukaryota; kingdom Metazoa; phylum Chordata; class Mammalia; order Primates; family Cercopithecidae; genus Piliocolobus; species Piliocolobus tephrosceles. The sequence continues at coordinate 68,141,383 of NC_045436.1, read as the reverse complement.
CACTGTATAAGAGTTCCCTTTACTCTGTATCCTTGGCCAGTATCTGTTATTTTGCACATATCTGTTATATCTGCTCATTGCAGTGTTTGAGACATGGCAAAAGGAGACAAAATTATGATTGCATTTTGTGATGTCTAGGGTAACCTCTAAAATGACACAAAAATGTATAATAAAAAAGTTGATAGATGAGATAAAATTCAATAATAAAAGATAATTGATTAATGCAAAAGAAGTAGGTATCTTAAGTCAGTAAAGAATAAAAGGATTGCATAACTTTGACCTTTTTTAAAATACAAAGTTGACTTAAAAAATACAAAGTTGAGCTATTTGAACTAAGAGCATCTACTTTGGGCTTTTCACATTGTTTTAATATACTGTTAGAAATGACACTTATGTTAGTGCAGTTTCCATTTCACTTCCCACTGCATACTAATAAGTCCACAACTTGGGACTATTGCCCTGTATAAGTCAATCTGAATGGCACACTGGCATGCACTAGATTCTATCACCTTCTCAGTTCACTTGACACTTTATCTAGTTAAAAATTTACAAAACCAAGAAACATAAGATAAGTATGCAGCATGTCCAACAGCCAAAGAGGCCAGAGGTCATAAAGACCCAGGCCAGCTCAAAGTATTTTTCGCCAGAAGTATATCCTGTTCCTCTAAAAGATATCATCAGAAGATAAGAATTATTCTACTCTTAAGGTGTAAAAAAGAACTTGAGAGAGAAAGCAATTTTGTTTTTTTTAGAATACAGTAAAGCAATCTATATTCCAGGGTTTTAAAATAAAAATCTCCTCTTCTTACCCTAGGTCCATCCTTTTATTTGTTTCCAATTTTATAAATTCAGAGATTTTAATATACAAGGAACTTAAACAATTCAACCATAAAAACAGTAATAATCCCTTTAAAAAGTGGGCAAAACACATAAATAGACATTATTCACAAGAAGAAATATAAATGGCCATCAGGCATATGAAAAAATTCTCAACATCACTAATCATCAGGGAAATACTAATCAAAACTACTATGAGAAATCTTACCTCAGAGTGGCTTGTATAAAAAGACAAAAATTAACAGATACTGGCAAGGATACAGAGTAAAGGGAACTCTTATACAGTGTTGATGGGAATGTAAGTTAGTGCGGGCATTATGGAGAACAGTGTGGAGAGTTCTCAAAATACTAAAAATAGAACTACCATATGATCTGGCAATCCCACTACTGGGTATTTATCCAAAGGAAGAGAAATCAGTATACCAAAGGGATATCTGCACTCACATTTTTTATGGCAGCACTGTTCACAGTAGTAAAGACATGGAATCAGCCTAAGCTTCCATCAGAGGACAAATGGATAAAGCAAATGTGATGTATATACACAATAGAATAATATTCTGCCATAAAAATAATGTAATCATGTCATTTGCAGCAACATGGATGGAACTGGAGGTCATTATATTAAGTAAAATAAGCCAGGCACAGAAAGACAAGCAATGCATGTTCTCACTCATATGTGGCAACTAAAAAAGTTGATCTCTTGGAAGTAGAGAGTAGAATGGTAGACACCAGAGATTGGGAAGTGTGTGTGGGTAGGAGGGGTATATGAAGAGAGGTTGGTTAATGGGCACAAATATTAGATATAAGATATAAATTCTAATGTTCTGTAACAGAGTAGGGTGACTACTAGTAAGTAACAATGTATTGTATATTTCAAAGTAGCTAGAAGAAAGGACATAAAACATTCCCAACACACAGAAATGATAAATGCTCAGGGTGACAAATACCTAAAATATCCTGACTTGATCATTCTGTGTCTTACACATATAACAAATACTCACCTGTAACCCATAAACAGGTAAAATGTTACGCAGCAATTTAAAAAATTGTATCAGAAGTCTTGAGAGTGTAGCCACTCCCAGGTTCTTTCTGTTTTTTTAGCATCTTATTCCTTCTCTACGAACTAGGCTTCCAAAACTTATCAAATTCTTGGAGCAGTTTATAGAGCAATTAGGAGTATAGCATCTCAAGTCTTGCCACAGACCTAACTGCATCATCGTCTCTGTGGATGGGGCTTAGGAAATCTTTGTTTTAAGATCCAGAAACTGCTCTTTCAGGCTTTTAAAGGCACAAAACAAAAACCCTCTAGGTACTGAAAATGTCCTCATGCTATAAAAACTATATTCTTTGAATCACATATCAGATCATAGTGCTGGAAAGACTTTCCTAAAGAGAAAAGGCCCACAGAGTTGTGGTTGGGCAAATCTCCATCAAGCATGTCTATTGGCAGGGCTGTTTATCAGTATGAGTATGCTATTAATGCAACTGCATGTGTTCACGGATAGGTGAGTCAAATTAATTTCTGAATTGCTGAGGTTTTCTAGGCATTGTTATTATTCTTCCACATATTTTTCAAATTTTCTAGAGGATCTCAAAAAGACATGGATGGAAAGAAATGGAAAGCAGCCAATGTTCTTCTTCAGTTACATGGCCTGTTTTCTGAGTAAATTAATGAGTCTCAGAGTTTATCTTTATTTGTGCATTATTGCTCACGTTCATATTCACTTTAATTTGTCTTCCAAAAGAATAGTTTTAGGAAAATGATTTATTGCACAAAACGAAAGTTAGAAAGAGACACAAAGTTTTATTATCAAGGTAAGACAGGGTATCTGGGCAAGAGGAAGTAAAACCATGAGTCTGCATGAAATGAAAAACACCTCCCTTATTCTCATGACTTCATCTTTCAGACAGCTCCTCTAGTCCACCTTCCCATAGGCTAAGACAGGCTCTTGAACAGGGTGACACGTTTTTACACAAGCCCAGGTGAACCTCAAAAGGAGCAAAACAAGATATAAACCGGGCTGTCAGGAACACCCACTAAACTTTAAAGCTCTGTACCTTCTGTCTTGGGGCCAAACCCACCTTGTGGCTTTCAACCTCCAAGCGTCTTTTAATCTTTGCTTTCCAGACATTAGAGGCAACTCACCAACATCTAACCACAAACCAAACTTGAAAATGCTTAGCTCTGACCCAACCATGTGCCAGAGTTCCAGATGTCTTTAAAATTAACCTGTTCTGAGTCCTCTTAAAGGTCAGTTTCTTTTGCTATACCAACTTGCCACTGTGCCACAATAGCGCCATCTACAGAGCAATGTTAGGAAAAAGGACACCTAGTTAGGTGGAGGTCAAATTGGGAGAGGGAGTGGAATAATACATATATTTTTTGAAGTATATAGCCCTTTACTGTCTATTTTCCAAATGCATTTGGTAGAATAATAATGTCATCTTTATATTTAAAGAGCAGCTTGGTATTTTTCACTTTCGAGAGTTTATTTTGTTTAAAAACGTGAAAAGGAAGGGATACAACAATAAACTAGAGAGGATAATAAATTTGGAATTAACAAATCACAATTTCTGTAGCACATGGGTCATGGTAAGCTATATAGGGTCCTAAGGCCAGCAATTGTGGTGGTAGCTCCTTGATGCCTTACCTTCCAGATTGTGGCAGAGGAAGTGGCTTCTTAACAGGGCAGTTACATCTCATGAGGGTAATTCCTGCAAATTCAGCCCAGAGATTACTTCTCCAGCCCTTTTAAAAATCTGATGAGTCACCCCAAAACTGCTAATTAACCTCTTTTTACATGAACTGACTAGAAGATATTCTGTTGCCTTCAACCTAACCCTGACTCTATATGATGACATATTAATGAAATAGATTACTGATGGAATTGAAGTATGAGTCAAGGGGGCCTCTGCTCTAGCTGCCACAGAAAACCAGATGCCTCCTTGGGCCCACTTACCTTCAGAGGCAGCACAAGCAGCAGAAGATGGGCCTCCCCTTCTCTAAGTTTCATTTATGTTCTTAAAAGATGAAAAAAGTGGCAGCTAACCTGTATTAGAACACAGGTGTGATGAGTGTGTCTCCCAGGTCTCAAGCCAGTGCTAGATCCTTATGGTGGAGCCAGATCTCTAAAGGTATCTGGGAAATGTTGTCTTTAGCTTCCAGTCTGCTGTCTCAGTGGTAGAGAGCCAGACTTCAGTACTGGCCTCACATGCTTTCAGCCTAAAAATTCCTTCTGTAATTCACTAAACTCTCCTTTCATTTCAGAGGCAGTTGGTTTAGCAAGGGCAGCTGGTAGTGGACAGCAGGGGCCCCCAACCCTCAAGCTGGGGACCAGTTGATGTCCATGGCGTGTTAGGAACCAGGCTGCACAGCAGGAGGTAAGCAGTGGGTAAGTGAGCTTTACTGCCTGAGCTCCACCTCCTGCCGGATCTGCCGCAGCATTAGATTCTCATAGCAGCGCAAACTCTATTGTGAACTGTGCATGTAAAGGACCTAGGATGCGTGCCTCTTATGAGAATCCAACTGATACCTGATGATTTGAGATGGAACAGTTTCATCCCAAAACCATCCTCCATGCCCTATCACCACCTGCTCATCAATGGAAAAATTGTCTTCCGAGAAACCAGTCACTTGTGCCAAAAATGATGGGAACCACTGGCGTACAGGGTTTTCCAAACTTCAGTCATTCTTTTATCACAGTCAAGGCTAATATTTATAAGAAGTTCAATTCCCACTGCTGAGCACCCAGGGGCATGGGAAGAGGGCAGGCCTTAGAGACAGGTCTGGCTTTAGATGCTGCACCTCTATTATCCTCACTAAGTTTCAGCCTACAACTCTGCAAATTAAGAATAAAAAATTGCCTCTCCAGTCAGCCAGTGACTCTGAATATAATAAACTGGTAGGTATTTTCTAATTTTTCAAAGGTTCTAATATAGTCATTGGCCGCTCTGAAATTCAAAGATGATCAAGTTTTGAGGCATTTAAATATATGCTATTTGAAGATAGCTGAATAGGAACAGCTCCAGCTTCCAGCTCCCAGCATGAGTGACACAGAAGACGGGTGATTTCTGCATTTTAAACTGAGGTACCGGGCTCATCTTACTGGGGCACGTTGGACAGTTGGTGCTGGTCCGTGGGTGCAGCCCAACCAGCCAGAGCTGAAGCAGGGTGAGGCATCGCCTCACCTGGGAAGTGCAAGGGGGAAGGGAATTCCTTTTCCTAGCCGAAGGAAATTGAGACACACAACACCTGGAAAATCGGGTAGGTCCCACCCTAATACTGCACTTTACCAAGGGTCTTAGCAAACGGCACACCAGGAGATTATATCCCACACCGTCCTGTGCCCACGGAGCCTCCCTCATTGCTAGCACAGCAGTCTGAGATCTAACTGCAAGGCAGCAGCGAGGCTGGGGGAGAGGTGCCTGCCATTGCTGAGGCTTAAGTAGGTAAACAAAGATGCTGGGAAGCTTGAATTGGGTGGAGCCCACCACAGCTCAAGGAGGCCTGCCTGCTTCTGTAGATTCCACCTCTGGGGACAGGGCATAGCTAAACAAAAAGCAGCAGAAACCTCGGCAGAGGTAAATGTCCCAGTCTGACAGCTTTGAAGAGAGCAGTGGATCTCCCAGCACAGAAGTTGAGATCTGAGAATGGACAGACTGCCTGCTCAAGTGGGTCTCTTGACCCCTGAGTGGCCCAACTGGGAGACATCCCCCACTAAGTGCAGACTGACACCTCACACCTCACACGGTGGGGTACATCCCTGAGACGAAGCTTCCAGAGCGAAAATCAGACAGCAACACTCACTGTTCAGCAATATTCTATCTTCTGCAGCCTCCATTGCTGATACCCAGGCAAACAGGGTCTGGAGTGGACCTCAAGCAAACTCCAACAGACCTGCAGCTGAGGGTCCTGACTGTTAGAAGGAAAACTAACAAACAGAAAGGACACCCACACCAAAACCCCATCAGTACATCACCATCATCAAAGACCAAAGGCAGATAAAACCACAAAGATGGGGAAAAAGCAGTGCAGAAAAGCTGGAAATTCAAACAATCAGAGCGCATCTTCCCCTCCAAAGGAACGCACCAGCAATGGAAAAAGCTGGATGGAGAATGACTTTGACGAGTTGAGAGAAGAAGGCTTCAGTCCATCAAACTTCTCAGAGCTAAAGGAGGAACTACATCACCAGCACAAATAAACTAAAAACCTTGAAGAAAGATTTGACAAATGGCTAACTAGAATAACCAAGGTAGAGAAGTCCTTAAAAGAACTGATAGAGATGAAAACCATAACACGAGAACTACGTGACAAATGGACAAGCTTCAGTAACTGACTTGATCAACTGGAAGAAAGAGTATCAACGATTGAAGATCAAACGAATGAAATGAAGTGAGAAGAGAACAGTAGAGATAAAAGAGGAAAAAGAAATGAACAAAGCTTCCAAGAAATATGGGATTATGTGAAAAGACCAAATCTACGTCTGATTGGGGTGCCTGAAAGTGACAGGGAAAATGGAACCAAGTTGGAAAACACTCTGCAGGATATTATCCAGGAGAACATCCCCAACCTAGTAAGGCAGGCCAACATTCAAAATGAGGCAATACAGAGAACGCCACAAAGATATTCCTCGAGAGGAGCAACTCCAAGACACATAATTGCCAGATTCACCAAAGTTGAAATGAAGGAAAAAATCTTAAGGGCAGTCAGAGAGAAAAGTCAGGTTACCCACAAAGAGAGGCCCATCAGACTAACAGCAGATCTCTTGGCAAAAACTCTACAAGCCAGAAGAGAGTGGGGGCCAATATTCAACATTCTTAAGGAAAAGAATTTTCAACCCAAAATTTCATATCCAGCCAAACTAAGTTTCATAAGTGAAGGAGAAATAAAATCCCTTACAGACAAGCAAATGCTTAGAGATTTTGTCACCACCAGGCCTGCCCTACAAGAGATCCTGAAAGAAGCACTAAACATGGAAAGGAACAGCAGGTACCAGCCATTGCAAAAACATGCCAAAATGTAAAGTCCATCGATGCTAAGAAGAAACTGCATCGACTAACGAGCAAAATAATGAGCTAATATCCTAATGGCAGGATCAAGTTCACACATAACAATATTAACCTTAAATGTAAATGGACTAAATGGTCCAATTAAAAGACAGAGACTGGCAAATTGGATGGAGAGTCAAGACCCATCAGTTTGCTGTATTCAGGAGACCCATCTCACATGCAGAGACATACATAGGCTCAAAATAAAGGGATGGAGGAAGCTCTACCAAGCAAATAGAAAAGAAAAAACAGCAGGGGTTGCAATCCTAGTCTCTGATAAAACAGGCTTTAAACCATCAAAGACCGAAAGAGACAAAGAAGGCCATTACATAATGGTAAAGGGATTAATTCATCAGGAAGCGCTAACTATCCTAAATACATATGCACCCAATACAGGAGCACCCAGATTCATAAAGCAAGTCCTTAGAGACTTACAAAGAGACTTAGACTCCCGTACAATAACAATGGGAGACTTTAACACCCCACTGTCAACATTAGACAGATCAACGAGATGGAAAGTTAACAAGGATATCCAGGAATTGAACTCAACTCTGCACCAAGTGGACCTAATAGACATCTACAGAACTCTCCACCCCAAATCAACAGAATATGCATTCTTCTCAGCACCACATTGCACTTATTCCGAAATTGACCACATAGTTGGAAGTAAAGCACTCCTTAGCAAATGTAAAAAAACAGAAATTATAACAAACTGTCTCTCAGACCATAGTGTAATCAAACTAGAACTCAGGAATAAGAAACTCAATCAAAACCACTCAACTACATGGAAACTGAACAACCTGCTCCTGAATGACTATGGGGTACATAACGAAAAGAAGGCAGAAATAAAGATGTTCTTTGAAACCAATGAGAACAAAGATAAAACATACCAGAATCTCTGGGACACACTGAAAGCAGTGTGTAGAGGGAAATTTATAGCACTAAATGCCCACAAGAGAAAGCAGGAAAGATCTAAAATTGACACCCTAACATCACAATTAAAAGAACTAGAGAAGCAAGAACAAACACATGCAAAAGCTAGCAAAAGGCAAGAAATAACTAAGATCAGAACAGAACTGAAGGAGATAGAGACACAAAAAACCCTCCAAAAAATCAATGAATCCAGGAGCTGGATTTTTTATTAGTCTTGCTAGCTGGTCTATCAATTTTGTTGATAGACCAGCTAGCAAGACTAATAAAGAAGAAAAGAGAGAAGACTCAAATAGACACAATAAAAAATGACAAAGGGGAT
>NC_045436.1:67961379-68133236 GCF_002776525.5 Piliocolobus tephrosceles | reverse complement strand
CTACAAACCACTGCTCAGTGAAATAGAAGAGGATACAAACAAATGGAAGAACATACCATGCTCATGGATAGGAAGGATTAATATTGTGAAAATGGTCATATCGCCCAAGGTAATTTATAGATCCAATGCCATCCCCATTAAACTACCAATGACCTTCTTCACAAAATGGGAAAAAACGGCTTTAAAGTTCATATGAAACCAAAAAAGACCCCACATTGCCAAGACAATCCTAAGCCAAAGAACAAAGCTGGAGGCATCAAGCTATCTGACTTCAAACTATACTACAAGGCTACAGTAACCAAAACAGCATGGTACTGGTACCAAAACAGAGATATAGACCAATGGTGCAGAACAGAGCCCTCAGAAATAATACCACACATCTACAGCCATCTGATCTTTGACAAACCTGACAAAAACAAGAAATGGGGAAAGGATTCCCTATTTAATAAATGGTGCTGGGAAAATTGGCTAGCCGTAAGTAGAAAGCTGAAACTGGATCCTTTCCTTACTCCTTAGATGAAAATCAATTCAAGATGGATTAAAGACTTAAATGTTAGACCTAAAACCATAAAAACGCTAGAAGAAAATCTAGGCAATACTATTCAGGACATAGGCATGGGCAAGGACTTCATGTCTAAAACACCAAAAGCAACAGCAACAAAAGCCAAAATTGGCAAATGGGATCTAACTAAACTAAAGAGCTTCTGCACAGCAAAAGAAACTACCATCAGAGTGAACAGGCAACCTACAGAATGGGAGAAAATATTTGCAATCTATTCATCTGACAAAGGGCTAATATCCATAACCAACTCAATCAAATTTACAAGAAAAAAACAAACAACTCCATCAAAAAGTGGGCAAAGGATATGAACAGACACTTCTCAAAAGAAGACATTCATACAGCCAACAGACACATGAAAAAATGCTCATCATCACTTGCCATCAGAGAAATGCAAATCAAAACCACATTGAGATACCATCTCACACCAGTTAGAATGGCAATCATTAAAAAATCAGGAAACAACAGGTGCTGAAGAGGATGTGGAGAAATAGGAACACTTTTACATTGTTGATGGGACTATAAACTAGTTCAACCATTGTGGAAAACAGTGTGGCAATTCCTCAAGGATCTAGAACTAGAAATACCATTTGACCCAGCCATCCCATTACTGGGGATATACCCAAAGGATTATAAGTCATGCTGCTCTAAAGACACATGCACACGTATGTTTATTGTGGCACTATTCACAATAGCAAAGACTTGGAATCAACCCAAAAGTCCATCCATGATAGACTGGATTAAGAAAATGTGGCACATATACACCATGGAATACTATACAGCCATAAAAAAGGATGAGTTCATGTCCTTTGTGGGGACATGGATACAGCTGGAAACCATCATTCTCAGCAAACTATTGCAAGAACAGAAAACCAAATACCACCTCGTCTGACTCATAGGTGGGAAATGAACAATGAGATCATTTGGACACAGGAAGGGGAACATCACACACCACTCCCTATTGTGGGGAGGGGGTATGGGGGAGGGATAGCATTAGGAGATATACCTAATGTAAATGACGAGTTAATGGGTGCAGCACACCAACATGGCACATGTATACATATGTAACAAAACTGCATGTTGTGCACATGTACCCTAGAACTTAAAGTATAATTTAAAAAATAAAAAAATACGCTTTTTGATAATTATTTTCAATGATATATAAAGTATGAAAATATGAGGTGTAGTTGATATAATAAAGCCAACCTTGGCATCAGTATAAAAAAGTGCTAAAACTCCTTTCATTGTTTCAGTTCTATGTTTATAATTTGTACACTTTTCTCTATGTATATTATACTCCAAAAAACGTTTGCAATAAAAAATGAAAACTGCAAAGAGATTTTATTAAGATAAACCTGAGACACAATGAGGTGGATTAAGCTAGAGACAAATATATTCCAGAAAAGAATGGGCAATGAATATAGAGTAGGTATTCAGGTAGAATGAAGAGAACAAGAAAACGATTTACATAGTTGTGTTCTGGAAGTCTCAGCACAGAGTATTTTTTTCAAATCTAAGAACTTTTTATTTTGCACCATAATACAAATGGATTTAAGTCAAAAGAGAAAAATGCACAATTGTTGGAAATTACCCTTCAGTCAGGGTTCTCAAGTTGGCTGTCTAACCCACTGATTTAAGTAAAGATTATAGTTTTTTCCCCTTTGTCGTATAGTGTATTTCTTTTCTTTTTGTCTTCAAATAAATATTTATTTTTATAATATAATATCACTATAGTAACAGACATTTTAAATGTAGATATTCTTTCAAATGCTTGGAAAGCATTAGTACTTTTTATCTCAGAAATATGCAGTGATGGTGTAGTGAGGGAGTTGAAGTGATTTTTAAGTTGAAGATCAAAACATCCAAATACTAGCAGTCATATAACATGAGTTCTATGAAGAAGAATATAATAGAAAGTCTCTAAAAACGTAAAAGTTGAAATAAGTAAGAAACGTATTTTAAATGTCTCAGAGTCAAATGTTTTCATCCAAAAAGAAAATTACTCTCAAAGTTCGTTTACATTTCTAAGTGGCTCAAGTCATAGTGACTAAAACAAATTTTAATTTTAAAATTAGTAAATCTGAGTGTGCTCAAGCAGTATTGTCTTGAAATGAATAAAACTAGGGTGGGTAAAAACCTGGATTCTGCTGGTAAAGACAGTCTTGGAGGCCGGGCACAGTGGCTCATGCCTGTAATCCCAGCACTTTGGGAGACCTAGGTGGGCAGATCATTTGAGGTCAGAAGTTCAAGACCAGCCTGACCAACATGGTGAAAACCCATCTCTACTAAAAATGCAAAAATTTGCTGAGTGTGGTGGTGGGTGCCTGCAATCCCAGCTACTTGGGAAGCTGAGGCAGGAGAATCACTTGAAACGGGAGGTGGAGGTTGCAGTGAGCTGAGATTGCCCCACTGCGCTCCAGCCTGGGCAACAGAGTGAGATTCATCTAAAAAAAAAAAACACACACACACACAAACAAACAAACAAACAAAACCGGCATGGAAAGCATTTGGCTTTTCCATGGTAACTGTAGGAGAGGTCCCAGGGCTGGCTTCCTCATTCTCCAGTGTTGAACAGTGGAACATGGGATATCCATTCTCCTGGCATGGATCATGGCAGAAGTGATCTGGTCCTGGAGCCCGCAGTGGGGATTGGCTTTCAATTTCCCACCCATCAGTGTTGGATACTAACTAGCTGGAATAATTTTTTAAAAAGCCTGTTTTGCTAGAACACACTGGGCTACAGTTTATGTGTCCTGTTGAAGCAAACTGAACCCTAACTAATGCAGGATGATAGAGCAAAATTGTTTGAGGAAGAATTGTATCCCATTTTCAGAGATCCAGTATAAAATCAACAATCATGTGCTTTGAATGTCTGAGTAGACTCTTGCCTATTGCTGAGAAACGGAAGAAAATATTACTGCATTTAGTTCTATATGTCTATGTAGTAGAATGGCCATTACTCTGAATTTGCAGAGATAAATAAATAAATAAAGCATAATGAGGGAATACTATAAATAATTGTGTATAGCATACAACAAGTCAGATAACTTAGATGGAATTAACAAATTCCTAGAAAGACACAAGCTACTGAAACTAGCTCAAGAAGAAATAAAAAATCTGAGTAGATATCACAAAAGTTCCACAAAAAAGCTCAGGCCCAGATGACATCATGGGTGAATACTACTAAATAATGCAATTTGTGAGGCCAGTATTACTCTGGCATCAAAGCCAGACAAAAATATCACAAAAAAATGAAACTACAGACCAATATTCCTTATGAATACAGATGCAAACATCTTCAACACAATACCAGAAAACTGAATCCAGCAGCATACAAGGATTGTATAACAAGACCAAATGGGATTTATCCTAGGAATGCAAGATTCGTACAACACATGAAACTTAACCAATGTAATACATATTAATTAAATAAAGGACAAAAGCCACATGAACATCTCAATAGATGTTATAGAAATATAAGGGAATGTATCCAACCTGATAAAAGACATTTATGAAAAACCCACAGCAAATATGACACATAGTGGTAAAAGACTGAAAGCTTTCCTCCAAGGTCAGAAACAAGACAAGTTGTTCATTCTTACCACTTCTATTCAACATTGTGCTACAGGTCTAGCCAGGACAATTAGACAAGAAAAATAAATAAAAATCATCCAGATTGGAAAGGAGGAAGTAAAACTATCCACAGATGGCATGATATTATATATAGGAAGTTCTGAAGAATTCTTAAAAATCTACAAAAATGTAGCCCAACTTTCAATTCTTTTAGTCAAAAGAAAGTTTATAATTTGCCTCTTTTATCTTTATTTAATTGTGTGTCTAATCTGTCTTTTAAAAAATATTTGATGTTCCTGGGAAAATCTAATTCTAATTAAGAAGACATTTAAATCAAACCTGTATGAGGTATACATTTTCATAACAGCAAGATATAAATAGATACTGGCAGCAGGAGTAACGAGTGATTCCATGTTTAAAAACTTCCCACCATCCTGGTACAAAGGGCACTCTATGGTTAGATTTACTTGTATTAATTTTTAAATGTCATTAAAGTCAAATAAAATGATAGAGTGTGCTTTACTTCTTTGAGTTTTAAGTTTTAAATATTTAACCACCACCATCTTATTGAACCTTTATATTATAACCTCATTCTATACATAAAAAATGTAAGATTCAAATAGATGCAGTGACTTGCCCTAGCCAATTCAGCAAATAAGCGACAGAGGTGGGAACATGAACAGAGGATATGACCTTAGCCAGTGTTATATCCACTACTCCAGGAATGACTGACTGAATAGGGAATGGGAGGGGCACAGGAAAAGTATTCCAGGCCATTGTGAACATCCTTCCACCCAGATTAGCAAGTTCTGCCTTCTTGGAATAAGTGCCCAAATAATTATCATCCCTGGATAAAGCCTTGGTGATAACCAATGAATTAATTAGGGCTTCTTCATTCTTCAGTGTTTCCCACACACCATGTTGGACAATAGCGTTCATACTCTAACCCAGACCTTTTGTCAATCTCCTTTTCCATCTTCCCACTCTCACTACAAATGTTTCACTAATGGAGGCCTTCCATCCAAATTTTCAAGAACTTCATGATAAAGAGATATAAAATTTTAGACAAGTGGAGAACTTATTATAAAGTTCTCAAAAGCAATGATTCAAGATCACAGTTTATGTATATGTGATCCTGCACATATATATCTTGTTTTCCTACACAACATTCTTTAACAAAGCTTTTGTAAGTATTGCATGGACTTTAGAGCTGCTGTATTTCCACTGAGCTATATGACTCACATTATTTATAAATACAGAATGAGGATAAACTCAGTGACCCTTGTGGAAAAAATTAGGATACATATCAATTCAAATCAACAAATGTTGTACCACTATGGTGTACAAGCACTGTGCTGTTTTGTATCTCTGTCTCTCATAGGCATATATGAATATACCTGTACTCTTTTCCCTCAAAGATTAGTTGTCAAGGTAAGACATAAACGCAACTCACTCAATATTGAGCATAAAATAATTAAATAGCATTTTCCTAAGCCATTGGCAAGGAAAATATTTGATGCTTTTACCAATATATTCAGTTGGCTTTTTGGGATCTCTTGGGATCTCTTGGGAATTTCAATGTTCCTGTAGTGAACCTTGATCTAGGATCAGCTTGCTTTTTCTCCCTGCTGTGCCTCACTTTGTCAGTAGAATCCTTACTGTTGTCATCAGTTGGCGGTATTCATAAGATGGCTGCATCAACACTTACCTGAGTCCAGCAGGAAGGTGAAAACTTTTCTATCCCAAAGGTGGCAAAAACATCCTGAGACTAATTTTCGTTGGCCAGAATTGGGCCATGTATTTAACCCTAGACTAATCACTATGTCTTACACTAATCATGGAAGATTCCTGGAGCTGGGAGCAGGGACACTTCTAGTCAAACACTATGGTCTAATTTGGGGAAAGGGTGATTTTCAGAAGGAAATTTTTTACCATAAAAAGGATAGACATTATCAGTATGTTACAAAATAACAAACCTCAATTGCCCACTACAGACCTTTAATGCCTTCCAATTATTGCTGAAAGGCATTGAAGGTCTGATATCTACAGAAAAGCATGCCGAAATAGTGCAGTCAGATAAGAGAAACGAACTGTGGCATATCCAATAGCCTTTCGGTGGTCCAGGTGGCAGTGTTAAGACAGGGCATTAAAATATGGAACTCAATATTTAGAACAAAAAAGATAAAACAAACCCCAAGACCTACTAACAAGGGCCTCAGAATCAGAATAGGAAGCTTCAGTGGACAAGACAGTGAACCAACAGCAACAAGGCACAGCACAGAATCTTGTTTCTTTACCCACAATGGATAAGGTTACTGTCAACTAATGAAAATATGATGAATTTCTAAAAAACGCTGCCACATATACTCATGTATTCCTATATTTATGGTTATTCAGATTCTGGTATGCAGAGTAGGCAACATAAGGTCAGTAGCCTATCCACCACTCATATACAGACAGAAATCTGTCTGTATATACACATGCTATAGGAGGACACAAAAACTAACAAGATAACAACAGAAGACAGAGCAGAACTAACCAGTAAAAAGAGCCTTAGGAATTTTGTGAGAAGTCAATTCAGGCCAAGCTCTTCAGGAAGAAACACAGGCAATGTTGTTGTGTCCTTCACATAGGAATATGACGTATGAAACATAAAAATATGTATTTTTACTTGCTTTTCTCTCTCCAATAAATAGTAACATCTTGAAGTGATTCAGCTATATATTTTTACCCTACCCCTCTTTTGACATAGTCATGTATTTATGAAAGATGCACTGAGGACAAGGATGTTATCTATAGCCATGGAAACACAAAGCTTTAATCAGTTCTTGAGCAATCTCAGGATCTAACATTTCTCCTCCTGTATTTTGAAAGCCCCAGTGAGTTTACATTCTCAGAGGACCTTATTAACAGCAAGGCCCGGAGTCCCAAGAGTGAAAAACATCTTCCTCTCCTCTGTCAGGGGTGATGAGGGTAAGATGGTGTCTAGAGGCCCAGCCACACCAAATTTTCAACTGGGACAGTGATATCAGGCGCCCCTCAATCTCCTCTATTTGCAAAAGTCTGCCCTACCAATGTGTTCTGTGTTACATCTCATACTTACCTCCTACTGTGTCCAGTCCTATTATCTGTGCCTTACAACATAGATTAACCCATCATACTTACTCATTCCTGTCCATATTCGTTCTTATCTTCCCGACTATCTAGCTTCTCCTGTTTTCTCATCATTTTCCCATTATTAAAAACAGAACAGCTGTCACATTTTCTGGACAGCACCTCTTATTTCAGTGTTCTTTTTGTGTTCGCCTTCTCTGCTGACTATATTTCCCAGACAAGCCCATTTACTCTTTGGTATTGTTAGAAAATGTTATTAAGATCACATACCTTGGTTGACCACTAACTTGTGAAATCTTAATTTAATCTGGCCCAACTGTCCACTCAGAAAATCTCTCAATCATCCTTTATTGACACATTTCCCATAGTTGCCTGTTCTGGACCATTTCTAGAACAACCTAACTTTCTGAATACTATCCTTACTCACAGTAGATGATGTCACTTAAAACAATCTTATTTGAATTTCTATAAAATACTCCTTACTACCTCCAGAAATCTTTTTTACACTATTTTCCTTACTGGGAATGTTCTTTCTTCCCCAGATCATTCCAACTCCACAACTGATCTAAATCCTTCAAATTTATCATTTCCTTATTATCTTCTTGACTGTTCCAGGATCTTCTCTAAGTATTCATGGAAATATTTACAACTCTCTTTTACACTTATTCTTTCCTTCCTAGTGTTAATTGTCTTTTAAAATTTTAAAAGAAACATAATAAATATCTTCCAAGACATTTTAAGGAGGATTCCAGTGACATGAAGAGGAAACTGAAAGTTACACCAAAAAACCGAATGGTTTTGGTATAAATAATACAAAACTTTAAATGAAACTATTATAAATTGGGATGAAAAGACAGAGTGGATACAAAAACCAAAAACAAAAACAAAAACCAAATTACTGAGCAAGAATATTATATTTCAAAACTCTCCCAGAAGAGAGAAAATTAAAATTCTCCAGCATTTTTGATTTCATAATCTATACCCATACATACAAACACAAAATAAAACAAAAAAGTAATAAAGTAAAAAAGAAGCTTTCTCAGAAAAACATTTAAAAGGATAAAAAAAATTAATGAAAAACTAAGTAAAATGGAGAAAATATCAAGCCTGTTTAATTAAAATTCCAGAAAAAAAATTAAAATAATCAGAGGGAAAAAATATCTGAATAAATGGTAAAAATTTTCCAAAAATAAAAATCAGAAATCTCAGACTACGAGTTCTTACAGAGTACCAAAGGGGCCAAAAGACCAACAACACCTAAACACGTTAGTAAGATTTTATAGTATCTGAAGATTCAATACAATTTCTTTCAAAAAGCCAATGTCATTTTCCATAGAAATACAAAACACAATTCTAAAATTTGTATGGACTCAGAAAAAACTCAGAATATCCAAAGTAATCTTGAGCAAAAAGAACTAAGTTGCAGGCATCACACTCCTTAATTTCAAAATATATTATAAACTACCATAATCAAAATAGCATGGTACTGGCATAAAAATAAACACATTGACCAATGTGACAGGATAGAAAGCACAGATAATTGACATATTTACTGTCAACTGATTTTCAACAAATGTGCCAAGAGCACATAATAAGAAAAAGACAATCTCTTGAATAAATGGTGCTGGGAAAACTGAATATCCATATGCAGAAGAATGAAATTGGTCCCTTATCTCACACCATATACATAAACCAACTCAAAGTGGATAAAAGACTTCAGTGTAAGATACGAAACTGTAAAGCTACTAGAAGAAAACAGGGGAAAAGCTCCACGGTATATCTGGGCAATATTTCTTTTTTCTTCTTTTTTTTTTTTTTTTTTTTTTTTTCCTGAGACGGAGTCTCGCTCTGTCGCCCAGGCTGGAGTGCAGTGGCCGGATCTCAGCTCACTGCAAGCTCCGCCTCCTGGGTTCACGCCATTCTCCTGCCTCAGCCTCCCGAATAGCTGGGACTACAGGCACCCGCCACCTCGCCCGGCTAGTTTTTTGTATTTTTTAGTAGAGACGGGGTTTCACTATGTTAGCCAGGATGGTCTTGATCTCCTGACCTCGTGATCCGCCCGCCTCGGCCTCCCAAAGTGCTGGGATTACAGGCTTGAGCCACCGCGCCCGGCCTCTTTTTTTTTTTTTTTTTTCCTGGGCTTAGCTCAGCTGAAGAGGCAATGATTCCTTGGATAGGACTCTAAAAGCACAGGCAGCAAAAGCAAATGTCGACAAATGGGATTGCATCAAGCTAAGACGCTTCTGCAGAGTAAAGGAAACAATTAACAGTGAAGAGACAACCCACAGATTGGGAGAATACATTTATAAACCATACATTTGATAAGAGGCTAGTAAAAAATATATATTGGATACAACTCAATAGTAAGAAAACAAACAACTTGATTAAAAATGGTCAAAGAATTTGAACAGACATTTTTCAAAAGATAGGATACAAATGGTCAGCAGATATACTAAAAAATTCTCAACATCTTTAATCATCAGGGAAATGCAAATTAAAACTACAGTGAGAATGTCAGAATGACTATTATCAAAAGACAAAAGTATTGGTGAGGATGTGGAGAAAAGGGAACCCTTATACACTGTTGGTGGGAATGTAAATTAGTACAGCCATTTTGGAAAATAGTATGGCGGTTCCTAAGAAAATTAAAAGAACTATCATATAATCCAGCAATCTTACTATTGGGAATGGAATATGTCCAGTATGTTGATGAGACATCTGCACTTCCAAATTCATTTCAGCATTATATTCACAATAGTTAAGATACAGAAGCAACCTAAGTGTCCATCAACAGAGAAATGGATAAAATAAAAATAGTGTGTATATATATGTGCAATGGAATACTATACAACCTTTTAAAAGGACATTTTGTCATTCACAACAACATAGATGGGACTGGAGAACATTGTGCTAAGTGAAATAAGCCAGGCACAGAAAGATAAATGCTGCATGATTTTACTTATATGTGGTATCTAAAAAGTTGATGTCATAGAAACAGAGTGAAAGGGGGTTACCAAAGGCTGGTGAAGAGGGAGAGTGATGAGGAAATGAAAATGTTAATCAAAGGGTAGAAAATCTCAGTTACACAAAAGGAATAAGTTTTTATGATTTATTGCACCGCATGGTGACAATAGTTAATAATAATGTACTGAATACAGTAATCCCCCCTTGTCTGTTATTTTGCCTTCCAGTTTCAGTTACTGTGGTCTGAAAACATTAAAGAAAACAACCAGATGAAAAGAATTCATGAGTTTGAAATTGTTCTATTTAAATGTATGCATACATTTATTTATAATTGTTTTGTTTTATGAATAGTTTTTAATCTCTTGCTCTGCCTAATTTATAAATTAAGCTTCATCATAGGTACATATATATATATGTAAGAAAAAGCATGATATATATATAGGGTTTGGTACTATCTATGGTTTTAGGAATCCACTGGGAGCCTTGGAATGTATCCCCCATGGATAAGGAAGGACTACAGTATTTCAAATTTGCTTTAAAAATAGATTTTTAACATTCTTACCACCAAAAATAAATTGGTGAGGTGATGGATATGTTAATCAGCTTTATTTAATCTTTCTACAAAGTATACATCTTACCCCATAAATATACACAATTATTATTTATCATTTAAAAATAAATAAATCAGAAAAAAATGTAGAATCTAAGACAAACAGCAAGTTTTAAAAGATATCAAAGAGAAAGAAGATATCTCAGACTGACATCAGAACTCTAAATAGGCATGTTGGTATCAAAAAGACAAAACATCACAGATTTAGATGTATTGAAGGAAATAAACTTAAAACTTAAACTTCTTTTTTTTTTTTTTTTTTTTTTTTTTTGGAGACAGAGTCTCGCTCTGTCACCCAGGTTGAAAACTTATACTTTTATATTCAACTAAACCACCATGGAAATGTGAGGGCATAACTAACCATAATTAACATATGATCAGGCACACATGCACTGGATATTTTCTGTTTGTCCACCCATTCTGCACTACTGTGCTCTATGTCTGAATCAAGGAGCACCTTTGTCTTTTGCTTGTGTTTGAGGAATGAAGACTGCTAGCAGATCAGAGGGAGGAAGGAGTTAGGTCAGCATATGTATGTTTATGACACTCTCCATGAGGGGCAAGAAAGGCTGGTGGCATTCTTCTACCCAGGACAATAGTGCTTACAGGCAGTTCTTTCCATACAACTCTCTCTCTCTCTGTCTCTCTTTTTTTCTCTTCCTCCTCCCCCTTTTCTTTCTTTTCCATCTTCTTCTTGCCTCCCCTTCAGGCCCAGGGGTGGAAAGGGTGCTTTGTTGTTATTAGCAGCTAGGTACACTAATCCTTTTGTTTTTCTGTATCCTGCTCAAGCCCTTGTAAGGAGTCCCTTTATTTATCTCTCTTCAAATTACTCAGTTTTAATGTGTTGTCTGTTTCTGGACAGCACCGTGAACGATAAACATAGCCTCAAGAGGTTTGTCATGTAAGCATACATTAGAAAACACTTTTGAAGAAAGTTTTGTGAAGGCTTCCATTAAACATATGGGCCATTAGGATGAGTAAATAATCTATTTTTAATTTCAACAATCTATTTTCAATTTCCAAAAGCTTTATTAATCCAATTCTTCCTTTTTGTAGCATGCTTTATTTATGGTTTTATAAAGAGAATATCTTATTAAATCTCTATAAGAATACCAAACAATTCCTTTCTAATTTTTTGTCACCTTGAATTATTTGATTATTCTAGTTAGTTTTCTGTCTCTTTATCTTAGTTTTTTTCTTTCATTTTTCAGGGTTTTCTAAAATATCAATGATCCTTTAAGAGTGCAGAAATGTGAAGCTGACCAAAAACTCTGTACATAGGATGGCGAGTGGCTGGCTTTGATTTAGGGTTATTGTGAATCTGGTCATCACACTTGGGCACTACAGTGTTCCAGAACACCGAGGTGTCTGCCAATATCTCCCCAGACTCGTTTAATTTCCTTCAAGAATAAATGTATGTGTATGTTTGGGGTGGGAATGTTAAGCTGTGAGGAATAAACACCTTCCGGGTAGCCATTCTATTTATGGCAGATGATGGAATAGACCATGATGTCTAACTCTTCCGGAGACGTATCATTAATTAATTCTTCCACTACTGTGGTCTGCTCTGGGCAGAACCTGTGACTTTCTCTGTTTTTCTTCATGATTTCAATGCTATAATCAACATCTAGGTTTTATCAGGCTATTTATTGAAAATTCGTATTCACTGTGGCTATCCTCTCTTTTTCATCATGTTTGTGGGTCTGTACATTTGCTATTCCTTTAATATCATTTTGATAGGATCTCAGTAGGGAGGAGAAATAAATATGTTTACATAGCCTGCTATTTTAAGTAAGAAATCATTCCTTAATTATTTTTGAAGTCACTCAGGCTGTTGGAGTTTAGAGAACATCTGTTACACTTGAAATGCCTCCTCCTTACAGACAAGAGATATAACTGGATGCTTCTCAGATGTTCCTTTTCCTTGAAACTCCCTCATTTAAAAAATCACCTTTGCCAGTTCATTAACTATTAATTTTAAAAATAGTTTATTTCTATGTAAAGTTTTC
This sequence comes from Piliocolobus tephrosceles, assembly GCF_002776525.5. NCBI lineage: Eukaryota > Metazoa > Chordata > Mammalia > Primates > Cercopithecidae > Piliocolobus > Piliocolobus tephrosceles. Next base: position 68,120,407 of record NC_045436.1, on the reverse strand, counting down.
TTAATGGTTTTGTAAACATGGCAGCAGCCAAGGATTCTGTTGTAGTGACAGAAGCCATAGGACTCAGAACACGGGAATTTATTTACTTCTGTCCTCTGGTAATTCTGATGATTCAAATAGGGTCATTTTTTGTCATCTTATTTCATTTGCTTTTAATTTTTTTCTTTTTTAGATACATCATAATCTCAGTTCTAGAAAACAAAAATTTCTGTGACCAAAGGCAGAAAGGGGCCTGAGATTTAAGCCACTGAGGCCATGTCGGTTTTTAAAGCTATGAATTACCTGTTTTTTATAACTTTTGCCAGTTAACCCTTTTAAATCTGTCCTAGTTCAGAGTAGAAAGAATTTTCTTGATCTGGAGTTGGAAAGAGGCTGTCTAGGTCTGACACGCAGCAGGAGCTCCAAAAATATCTGTTGAATGAGTCAATGAGAACAACATACTATCAGTTTACACTTTTTAATGGATGGGTATAGTGTTTGTTTTTTAACATGTAAAGGACCCCTGTACTCTCCATAAAACTGACAAATACGGCATTTGAAAAGTAGGTGAACTGCTTTTTTACTCTATTAATAGCAATAACTTTTTAAACATTGTATTTAAAGAGCATGCTAGTCTTACAGATAATTGAATTAAATGGCTTCAGGTTAAACTTTAGGGCAGTAAAGCAGAAAGTCATCATAAGCCTACTTTGGCAAGCTGAGAATGTAAAAATAACTCTTTATGGAGTGATAAAGGAATTTTATTTTTATAGACTATATGGGCGTGGAGTAGACCAGGTTAAGCATTAGGGGTAACTTTCTGAATGTGTAGTTTTCACCTTTTATTAGCAAGACTTCACCTGCCACACGTGGCAATAAACATTCCTTGAAAATACAGATCATATGAGAATGTAATATCATTTATTTGGTTACTCCTCTACTGGCAGTCACTCAGAATTTTTCCTGTTGTTGAATTATTGTTTCTATTATGAAAAACAGAACACATAGTTTTCAGCAATTTATTCAACACATTTAGAGGACTTTTGATAATGCATTCTTTGAAAACTTCCCCATTGCTAAAAGATAAGAAAGAACAATTCATAATGATAAAATGGCCAATCATAAAGGAAGATCTGAGAATCCTATGTGTACATGTACCTGATAACATAGCCTTAACACTCCAGCAAAAGCTGGCATCTTTAAAAGGAGAAACAAGCCAATATAAGGCATAGTGGAAGACTCTAATACACCTCTCTCAGTAATTGACAATCCAGGCAAACATGGGACCACAGGTGCAGGAGTGCTGAGTGATGTGGAGCTATGTGCCACCTGTCTGTGCAGTTTATCTGTGCCCTCCTGATCTGTGTGATTCTGGACGTACTATTTCCATTTTATTATGAATTAATTATTTCTGAGACTGCCCATGCTTAACACTTGTTGGGTATGACAGTACCCAACACATCGTAAGAAATTTTGGCCACATAGTCACTGAATAGTAACTCAGTTGGTCTCTACAGGGGCCAGTAGCATTTCATGCACGACCTTTTGATGATAAATAATTTGCTGCAAATAGCATGCACTTGCTTCAGAAATACAGCAATAAGCACTATAACTTCTTAACTGGGACCCATTAGAGGCTCCGCATTGCATCTTTATCTAACACAGGTACCTTAGTACTATGGAATTTTATGGATCATATGATCCAAGCAACAGGCTTTTCTCCTACTACAGCCTAAATTATTGGATCTTCTAATTCATATGGTTCGAATGACAGTTTCTTTGGTTACTACCTAACCTGCTGCAGAGCTCTTTCTAGCTCTAGGACACACTCATATCTAGCAGCCTACCATTTCACCAAGAAAATGATCAAAACACGGCTCTCTAGAAAAGAGTATCAAATACAAAGAGGCCTCCCAAGAATTGTACTTCTTTGTTAGTGGTAGGAAATTCAAGGTACAAAAATCTGTAATTTTCTTTGAAAGACCTCTAAAAATTTCACCAATGTGGCAGCCTCTAAATCTGTAAGTTTTATCACTGTTATCTCCCACTTTCTGGGGTACATGTTTCCCAATAGCAGAGAGTCCATGTAGCAAGAGTGTGTGTGTACATGCACACAGACATACATATATATACACACATATATATACACTATATATAGATATATACACATACACTCTCTCTATATATTTTTTTTCATAGTATGAGATACAAGTAGTATAATGTCAGAGAGGACCAATATGATCTTCTGTGGAATATCCAGACACTTCATGTCCCTCTGGACTATCTTGTAAAGGAACAGACAGATAAACATAATTTTTGTTAAGACAATAGAATATACATTGTTGTTTATTCCATGTGAATGTAGAAGATTCCTGCTTATTCTCCTTCTTAACAGACATTGAAAACAAAGCATTGGCCTGATGAATAGCTACATACAGTGTACTAGACGCTGTGGTAATCTGTTCCCATAAAGATACCACATTCAGCACAGCACAGCACTTGGGGCTACTACTTGTTTGTGGCAGTCTATATCATGTATTACAATCCATTTAGGTTTTGCAGGAATCTATCATATTAGTCAATCAAATGAAGATATGATGGGTATATATGCAGTATCATTTAAATCTCAGAATCTATCATATTAGTGAATCAAATGAAGATATGATGGGTATATATGCAGTATCATTTAAATCTCTGAGTACAGCACCAATCTCTGTTGTTCACCCAGGGCCAAAATATTATTTTTAATTTACTCTCTTAAGTGGTGGTGGTGGGTAGGGCAATTTTAAAAGCTTCCACTAGGCTTTTCCTACTATAAATACTCTTCTTCTTCGGGTCAAGGAATCAGTATGAAGAGTTGGCATTTTTATATTGCGAAATGAAATTCCTTCATGAAATGTACTTTAAAAAATCAAACTATAACTTGTATACAATAAATTCATCATTTTAATGAATGCAGTTTAATCAATTGGACAAATGTCTAAACCCAAGTAACCATTACTAAAATTAAGAGATAATACATTTCTGTCATCCAAAAAAGTCTCTCTCTTGCATTCAATTGGCTAAACTTAACTACTAGCCCATGGCAACCCCTCCCCGGTTTTCATTCCTGCAGCTTTGTCTTCTCTGGAATTTCATGTAAATGAAATCATAGAGCATATAGTCTTTTTTGGCTGGCTTCTTTCACTCAGCAGAATACTTTTGAAGTTGATCCTTGTTGTCCCATGTATCAACAATTAATTCTTTTTTGTTGGTAAATCATATTCAATTGGATTGCTTTTCCACAATTTGTTTATCCATTCACTGGCTGATAGACATTTGGATTGTTTCCAGTTTTTCAGTTTTTAGTGATTATGAATTAAGCTGCTATGAATATTCATATGTTTTAATTCCTCTTGAGAAAATATCCAGGAATTGATTTTTTTTTTTTTTTTTTTTAAAGAGTCTCGCTCTGTCGCCAGGCTGGAGTGCAGTGGCGCAGTCTTGGCTCACTGCAACCTCCGCCTCCCAAGTTCAAGTGATTCTCCTGCCTCAACTCCAGAGTAGATGGGACTACAGGTGCCCACCACCACGCCTGGCTAATTTTTGTATTTTTAGTAGGGACGGGGTTTTACCATGTTGGCCAGGATGGTTTTGATCTCCTGATCTTGTGATCCACCCACCTTGGCCTCCCAAAGTGCTGGGATTACAGGCTTGAGCCACCATGCCCGGCCAGGAATGGAATTTCTGGGTTGTAGAACAACTGTTCAATTTATCAGCCAATTGTTTCCCAAATAACTGCGTCACTTTAAATTCCCACCAGCCATGGGAATTCCAGTTGCTCAATGTCCTTGCCAACACTTTTTAACTTCAATTATTCTAGGGAGTGTGTAGCGCCATCTTACTGTTGTTTTGTTTTGCCATTTGTAGTGACTATTGATGTTGAGCAGCTTTTCATATGCTTATTGATTTTTGTTTCTTTTTAGGGAAAATGTTTGTTGAAATAATTTGCCAAGTTTATTACTGAGTTGTGAGAATTCTTTATAAATAATGGATATGTGGTCTTTACCAGATGTGTTTTGCACATATTTTCTTATAATCTGTGGTTTGCCCTTTCATTTTTATAGCATTACCTTTCAAATAGCAGAAGCTATTCATTTTGACAAAGTTAATTTTATCAATATCCTTTTATGCTTCCTGCTTTTAGTGTCTTATGAAATCTTTGCCTAATTTAGGGTACCAGGATTTTCTTCTATATTTTATTCTAGAGGTTTTACAGATTTAGCTCTTATGTTTAAGTATACTGTGCATTATGAGTTAATTTTTGTATGTAGTATAAGAATCAAAGTCCTATTTTTGGTCCTTGAATATCCAATTGTTCCAGAACCTTTTGTTTTAAGGTTGTCATTTTCCCCATTGAATTATGCTGCTACCTCAGCCAAAACAAGTTGATTATATATTTGTGCCTTTTCTTCTGGTATGTTTATTATTTTGCATTTAGCTAAATATCTATCCTTAGGCCAATGACACATTTTGTTATTTTAATTTATTGTAAGCCTTCAAGTAACATAGTATAGGGCCTGAAACTGGGTTTCTATTTTTAAAATGGTCTTGGGACTAGTAATTAATCTTTAATCAAACTAGTATGTATAACACTGGTGTTCTGAACCATACCAAACTATGGCAAAAAAAAAAGGACGTATCCTTCATAGTATAATCAAAAGGGACATGAACTATAAATATTCCTCAGAAGGTCATATCTATTTATAGAGTGGAGAAAAGATACTGATCTCTTTTTGGCACAGTGATCCATAATGAAATAAAAGGCTTAGAGGTCTGAGCAGTGAAACATATTTTTTACTGCTTTCACAAATGTTTTACCTAAATGCTAATAGATGAAAAGCTAGTTTTCGGTACCACTCCCAACCCTACCTCCTGGATCCAACAAAACCTTTTCAATTTTCACTCCAAGCACCAGGTAAAGGAAAACCAGATGGATAAAATGAGTGTCAGGCAGTCTGTGGCAGAGACAAAAGGTGAAAAAAGCAGATGGCTGAGTAGAAGACAAAGGGAATAAAGACTCAAGGGACTGTGAAGTCAGAGAAAAGAGAACAAAAGGCAGTAGTCAGGTTCATTTTGCAAATCCAGGGTGAACTCTCTATGGACTCACAGGCTGTGTTATATCAGTGTCCGGACTCAACGTCCAGATGAGACTCACAGCTTCTTTGGCTAATAGTAGGGCATTTTCAGGAACAGATTGGACCACATTTACCTTTTGAAGCTTCATAACAGAGCAAAGGGATTGTATGTTTAAACGACAAAAAAGGTATGCTATTACTGCTACTGTTTCTAAAACAGCTTTAATGCAATGTGAGCAAATTTTTTTTTTTTTTAAAGGCTTTCATAAGATGTCTGGAAATTTTACAGTAAATATTTGCATTATTACCTTATATCTAAATATTTAGGAATTACAAGAAACTTCTAACCTTAATAATTACATGGTCAATAACAGTGCAGATTTATCTGTTTTTCATTAAGTCATATTTAGACATGTATACACCAAATGTAGAAAGAATTATATGAATACTTACCAACTGAGTAAGGATAACCAAAATCAGTGAATCCAATTCATTTTTAATGGCTTAATGTTTAATGATAATCATTGTTTTGCCATAGGGTAACTAGATATGACAGGCAGTTTATATAAATAACCCATAATTAGTCCACTTCAGTAAAAACTAAATAATCAGTCTCTCTCTTTTCTCTTTGTGAATTTTGCAGTGTCATATTGACAGTTTTTCATAATACTGTACATTGTTTCATCTTTGTCTTTTTCATGCATGCTTCACTGACACATATAAAATTAAATGTCTGTATCTTGAAGATCCCAACAGTTAGTTCCTTGGTTACCAAATCTTAAAGCTTTTACCCGTAAAATGTCCTATAAGCTCTTAAGCTTCTCTTCCTGTTACCTAGCTGGGAGAATAAGTGCTGGAAAACTGGAAATGGAATAAACACTTTGGCTGTGAGGTTGATGCTGGACTTTGGGAATCTTAGCTGTTGAAAGGAAAATGACAGGGTGCTGTGATGGTGGCCTCTGTATCCATGACATCCGGGAACCAGAGAGAAGATTGAAGAGACAAGGATTGCACTTAAGGGAGGTTGGGGTAAGGAATATGGGTGGGGAACTCTATTGCTCTTCTTGACCCAGTTCTTGAGGGTCAGCCTTGGGCACAGTACAATTTCATGGGCTTGGAGTTGATTCACACCCTCATCTACTAACTACACAGAAAATTCCTTTTATATAAGAAATCCCATCAGTGAAAATAAGGGGCTTAAAAAGATAACCATATGAGATAGTTTTGTCTAAATATATCACAGAAATGAGGTTCCCCAAACTTTCTTCTTTTGATTAGAGAAACCAGTTACAACACAGGCATGAGGGGAAAGTTGGGCAGGGGTCGGGGAGGGTCTCAGAAAGGAAAAGAGAACACAAAAGGGGAGATGTGAGACATAGGGAGCTTATGCATCAGAGCTTGAGGCTGTTTAGAGTACAAAGGGCTTGTCTGCTCATGTCTCATTTTGTTCTGGCAGCAACTCCGTGAAGTGGAGCAGGTATCATCTCCAGTTTACAGAGGAAAACATGAAGGCTTAAAAAGGCGATGTGACCTGCCAGTCATACAGCAAGGCAGCAAGGTAACTGGCAGAACCATACAAAGCTCCGGTACAGGCAACTTCCTCTAAGTCTCATTCATCCGTCACTTGGCTGCTTCTCCCTTTGCTTTAACTTTATGATTGTGGCACAGACCTCATGTGCAAGAGACTGTATTACCTAATTTCAACAGTGCAATAAAAATCACATTATAGCTTTGAACTATTAACTTAATTTTCAAGGAAGAAGATATTATTTTAAGTTATTTTCTTATTCAGTCTAGCAATACATAGTCACATTACAGTGGGAGAAAACCTGTGTGGGAGAAAAACTGTTAGCTAAGAACACGATTTCTGTACAAGATTTTTAAAAATCCACTGAAATAATATTAAAAGTACGGTTCACGAATTTTTCAAAAAAATTTTTTTGAGATGGGGAGTCTCGCTTTTTTGCCCAGGTTGGAGCGCAGTGGTGCAATCTTGGCTCACTGCAAGCTCTGCCTCCCACGTTCACTCCATTCTCCCACCTCAGCCTCCCCAGTAGCTGGGAATACAGGCGCCCACCACCACGCCCGGCTAATTTTTTGTATTTTAGTAGAGACGAGGTTTCACCGTGTTAGCCAGGATGGTTTTGATCTCCTGACCTTGTGATCCATCAGCCTCGGCCTCCCAAAGTGCTGGGATTACAGGCGTGAGATACCATGCCTGGCCTTCCATGTCATTTTTTTAAGGCTAGTCAAGTGAAGCAGTGGAAGTGAGAAGAAACACAGAAATCTGTTGAGTGGTTGTGATCAGTTGGTTGTAAACATCACTGCACTTGGACCAGCCTCGTGTCATTTTTTAATGGAAACGTGATTTGTTTTCTTGTCATCATCTTAAGAATAAAAAAAGTATTTGACCTTTGCTCAAAATAATTTTCTCTTTGGGTTACAATCTGAAGGGCATTAATTATGAAGATATTGTTATAATTAATGCCCACTGTCTAAGGTAGAATTCTCAGCCAGTTCAGACCTAAAGAGAGCAAGATGTCGTTTGAGCTTTTTTATCTCCTTTGTCTGTTCACACAATTTGACTTCAATGTTGCCATCACTGAATGTTTCTCCTTTGGTTTCCTCCACTGGATTCTCTCTGAAGGAAAACTTTGCTTTCTTCTGCGTCATGGTAATTCCTGAATTTCCATGCCTTTGTGCTGGAGAGAAGGTTTTGTTTACTATGCAATAACAAACTGCAGACAAAACATTTTTTTTGAAGTTTTCATTCATAAATGCATAGACAATGGGATTACAGATGGAGTTGGAAAATCCAATAATTTGCACGATAGCAAAAATCATCTTGATTGTGACATCATCATATTCCTTTTCAAAATTACCTGAAATAAAGTAATCTTTTAGAATGTATATTTATTTTAAGGAGCATAACGTAAAACTTCTGTTTGTCATCTGTCAAAGATTTACACTTGTACAAGTATCTAAAGGTGTGAAAAGTTCTCAAGATCGTTTTGGGAGAGGTATCTGGTATCTGAATAAAAATAACCTTTGTGATGAGTCTTCACTTAGAAAATCTAGGCTTACAAGCATAGCCTGGTGTCCAGCAAATAGTAGGGGGCTTATAGCATTGCAGCTTGATAACTCCAAGCTTCATGTAAACTGGAAGCAGCAGTAACACTTCAAATGTTCACTTGCCTTACAGAAACAAAATCATACTGAGAACCATGATAAGTCCTGGGTTATCAGAGAGAATATACTGCAGGTCTAAGTATTCAAGTCAGGGTTCTAAATGGGAAATGCTCATAGGATGTCACTCCTTTCCCAACGTTTAAATAGCTTAAGGAGAACAGAAGGAGTAACACGGGAGAGGAATCTCAAAGCTTTTGTCTTCTATAATTAGTAAAGATTTAGTCATAGTCATACATAATGACCTACCACATAATGACCATGTGATCTTGAAGACGTGAAAGAAACATGAAATATTAGGTATTTGATTATCCAAGTGAACAGCAGCACATTTCAAAGATTCATTGTCTGTTCTCACAGGAAATGAATGAGAATGTCTATCAAATGAGAATGACAAGCACTCACCGTATTCAATCATCATATGGACAACATGGAATGGTGCCCAGCACACAGCAAAGAGAGCCACCACTGTCACCATCATAACGACAGCGCGTTTCTTCTTCCTAAACCCACAAGCAAACATTGTATTAGTTAACTTCTCTTTGGCAAATGTGCCAGCTTGATTGCAAAGCTATTAAAGTCTGAGCCTAGTTCACTCAAACATAATTTTTAAATTAAGTTTATGATAGGTTATTTATGAGCTGATTATCATCTTTTCCTGTTGATATTACCCTCATCTTAATATTTTCCATATCATAAGTGTTCTTTGAATGTCTGCTCATTATGGATCTGGCACTCTGCTAGATGCATGAAATGGATGATGTTATTAATTTTCCCAATAAGTCATTTGATAGATGCAGAAATCGAGACACACAGAAGGTTAATAAATTTGTGAAGTTGGATGACTAGTAAAGACTGTATCTTGGATGTGAATTTAGGAAGTCTAACTTCTGTTACTTCAATATAAAGCTCTCACCCACTTTATATTAAAGAGCATTCATGCCTGTGGCAGTAAAATATCAATATTTATAAAATATGGGCCAGGTGCAGTGACTCATGCCTGTAATCCCAGCTCTTTGGGTGGACAAGACAGGTGAATTGTGTGAGTCCAGGAGATTAACACCAGCCTAGACAACATGGCAAAACCCCATCTCTACCAAAAAAAAAAAAAAAAATTATGAAACATGGGAAGCTCCAGGGATACAATTAAAATGAATATCTATATGATATATCTTGTTTTTTTTTTTTTTTTTTTTTTTTTGAGACAGGTTCTTACTCTTTTGCCCAGGCTGTAAAGGAGTGGTGCAATCATGGCTCACTGAAACCTCAACCTGGGCTCAAGTGATCCTCCCACCTCAGCCTCCCATGGAGCTGGGACCACAGGTGCATGCCACTACACCCAGCTAATTTTTAAATTTTTTGTAGAGACAGGGTCTCACTTTGTGGCCGAGGCTGGTCTCAAACTCCTGGGCTCAAACAATCCTCCAACCTCAGCCTCCCAAAGTGCTGGGATTCCAGGTGTGAGCCCCCACACCCGGCCTGATGTATCTTAACAATATGATTAATCAGGGCTTCAAACTAATTTTCTCCATGACTTCTGTAAAGAGGATTTACATCTTCAAGAGCTCTACACATATGCATGGTGCTTTAAGTTTATAAAAACTCATAATCATTATCTCTTATTATTATTATTATTTGAGATGGAGTCTTGCTCTGTCACCCAGACTAGAGTGCAGTGGTGTGATCTCGGCTCACTGCAACCTCCGTCTATGAGGTTCAAGCAGTTCTCCTGCCTCAGCCTCCCAAGTAGCTGGGATTACAGGCACCCATCACCACATCTGGCTAATTTTTGTATTTTTAGTAGAGACAGAGTTTCACCATGTTGGCCAGGCTGGTCTCGAACTCTTGACCTCAAGTGATCCACCCACCTTGGTCCCCCCAAATTGCTGGGATTACGGGCATGAGCCACTGTGCCTGGTCCATTATCTCTTATTTCAACATGGCAGCTTTTTCTTTCAAGGAAGTGGGAGGAACCAACTTAACGATAGGTCCCAAGGTGCTGAACAGTCTAGGGGCCCCTGTACATTGAGAGGAAGGGTTTTTTAATTCAAACTGAGCACTAGAGCACACTTGGAGAGATGATAAAATCCCACCAAATCACCAGACTCCTCCATTTAAGGCTTTTTTGCTTTGTTTCTGATAGTCATTCAGTGTAGATTATTAAATAAATGATGTGGACTACAAGTATCATAGCAGTAAGTCATGTTTCAAAATTTCTATTAATGAGTAAATTCAGAAAGCAAAGCCCTTAGGTAAAAATAAATAAATAATAATAATTTAAAATCAATAGCATGCTTCAGTTTCCAAAGGATTTTCATACAGATCAATCTCTTGTCTTTTAACATCATCTTTGGGTGAGATTAAGTAAGGATGGATGTTATTATGCTCCTTGTACATATGAGGGAAGCAGAGCCTTGGGAGTGAGACTGATTTATATCTTGTGGCTTGTGAGTGATAGAGAGAGTACCCATAGGACCACAGGGTTCTGACACCAGCCCACTGTCTTCCTACCACATCATATATGTTCTAAATTCCAAGTCAGTTTCTACTTACAGCTGTAACTTCCCAGTTGATTTGCGAGCTGGTAATCTTGTTGTTTCTTAACGCCCCATGTAAAACTTCAAGAGTTTAAAGTCAGTCCATGCCTCAAATTTGAATTACAAAGGATGCTTAGACTAAATTACCTAGAGGTTCTCAGAGCCCTGGCAACCATCCCTTCCAGCACAATTAATTTAAAATGTTTTAAAGAGGCGAATATTTCATTAAACAGACCTGGCTATTTTGGACATTTCTTTTCCATGAATAGTTTGAAGCACTGAACCATCCCCAACTCTTTTCTTTATCCAAAGTTCATAACCAATTTTACTGTACAGAATAAGCATCACCATAAGAGGCAGGAGGAAGAGGATGACAAGGATGAAGGTGGTATAGATCTTCTGGTGCACAGGGCTGGTCCACTCTTCTAAGCAGCAGATGTGTTCCTTTTCATAAAGGAAGTCATATTTGATCTTTATAACAAGAAAAATTCATTAAAAGAACCAATAGTCAGCATCAAAAGAAAGAAATCAGCCAAGTATTATTGCAACACAACATTTTTTAAGTTCTTTCAAATTTGTCCCCAGCATGTATTTCAAATGAGATATATTTTTCATTGTTCTTTTGTTGTGAAGCATAGTTTTTCCACTTCACTGCTTAAGTTCTTAAGAGTTTTAAACCATCTTTTATATTCTAAATGGAATTCAGGTCCATAGCCTGTTTACTTTCATTTATTATCTTTGCAACTTCTATTTCCACTAGTCACAAGTTTTCAGTTGACTGAAACAGCACTACACTTGCCAAAGTATATATCGAAAAATATTTTGCAATATTTGCAATATAAAATACATGCTAGGTAGTTTAATATTAAATTATTTTGCTTCTTGAATTGTTGAGATAGATTTTTGAAAGGCATGAGACATCTTTCAGTTGAAAGGTACTGAAAGCCGTAATTTGTTACTGCTACTTCATATATTGCAATGATCAGATTGCTTGGAAAGATATTAAAGAGGCAACTGGCAGCTTTTATTCTGAGATGAATGAGAAATTGGAATTCAAACTATTGCAAATATACAAATATTCAGATTGTACCTGCTGGTTTATTCATACTATTTCTGGTAGACTCATCTTATAAGCTCAAAAGTATTATTAATAACATTTATAAATAATAGAGAGTGCTTTAAGGGCTAGTTCAAGAACAAACTAAATATTTAAAGCATATTCAAAAGTTACTTTTTTGGGTAATAGGAATAAAAATGAGAGAATTTATCAAAACTATTGTCATTTTAGTCACTGTGGAGCTGAATACTTGGGTCTCAGATATATTTCTGCCTACAGTCCCAGCAAATTTTATCACCAGTCTTCAACATGAATTGAATGGGGGAAAGTAACTTTTTGGTTACTCATCAAAGGTAAGAAAATTCAAGTTCTGACCTAGGTGTTACTTACAAACGCAACTAGGAATAACACTCACTGAAAAATAATCTCAAGATTCAAACTCTCTGGAAATAGGATGTTAAAACAAAATTCATTCTGACTCCATAGAAGCAAAGCCTGCAAAGGCCTGTGACCGGGGGGGGCATGGACTGACACATCTAAGAGCATGCTGGACTGGGCGTGTTGGATCAGGTTCACATATCCCTAGGGACTACGGACTTCCTGACTTCGGCAAAGTCCTGACTATGGACTTCAGCAAAGACTTCCTGAGGGCATGCTCAGACGGTTTTATGGAAAATTTCAGATCTTCTATTTCTAAACACACACTTCTCTAAAATTCCACTGCCTAATATCGTCCCCAAGTTTGAAGTGTCACGCTGGGTCTACATTCCCATTTCCTCCTTCATAAGCACCCTTCTCCCAACTTACCGAAGTCACATCTCTCACCCAAACTGAATCTTACCGTGGGGCACCAAAACGAGAGATAATTCAATGACCGATGTCAGTGAAGCCACATTGGTCAAGGCATCACAAACGCATGGCAGGGCTTTGTGCTATTCTCTCTCTTAAATATATTTCTATTCAGGGTAAAGCCTGGCAGAGAAAAAAAGGTATTTGACAGGTGTTGAGAAGTTGTGAATTCACATTTTTCATACAGTAAGGAGGCAGGAGCAATGACAACCTTAACCATCTCATTGCTTCTATCACCTGAAAATTGACAAATACATCACTCATGAGAGACAGCTCAGTACAAGTGAAGCAGAGAGCGAGTGAGAAATGCTGAAGGCAGGGAGATTTGTATCAGCCCTGTCATAAGTTCAGAGTCCCTGCAAGCTCAGGACGATATTAGGCAGTAGAATTTTCGAGAAGTGTATGTTTGGGAATAGAAAATCTGAAATTGAAGAGTGAAGACCTGAAATTTTCCATAAAACCATCTGAGCATATGCCCTCAGGAAGTCTTTGCTTGTCCTAAAGGAATTTAGGAGTGAGATGGTGGCCACGGGATGCATATTAAGACATTTGGTTAATCAGATATTTTCCTGACAAGGAGTAATTTTGACTGGACTGATCGGTTTGACAGTGAGGACTGGCTTTGACAATGACATGACACGCATTTTCTACAAATACAATTAATTATATATTTAAAAAATACTTAGAGTATTTTTAAACATATAAAAATAATTTTTCTATATTAAATAAAATAAAATGCTTTTATTTTATTTAAAAATGGATACACCTGTTTGTTTTCTATGGGCTAGAAATGGACCACACGATTTAGAACTGAGTCATTATGAAAGGGCTTCACCAGTCTGGGCTTCCCGCTGGAGATAAGGGCAGCGTCCACAGACAAGAGCTGGGATGATCCCTTGCCATCTGGCTAGAGGTCTCAGTGCGGTTATCTTTGAGAAGTCCTGAAGCAAGTAATCAGTCACAGGCAATACCATCACACCTAGAGGGCACTGATTCCGGTGACATCTGCCCCCTTCCTCTCCCTGTTTTCCTCATCAGCTTCTGACAAGAGAGAGGCAGCCAATGGTATGGGGGGGCGGGGAGAGAAGTGGGGCAGGGGAGAGAAAAAGAAATACAAGGAGAAGAAACAGAAGAAGCTGACCATAACTCCTTCACATTTCTAGGCCTGAAAACTATTCACACTGAGGGAAGGGAAAAATTGCAAATTGATTAAATAAGAGTATGGATTTATGTAATTGTATTCCTGGACAGGACAGTTTAATAACAAAACTCACACTATTCTTGTGAGTGAAAGTGACCAGAGAAATTTTATTATCTGACTGGAAGAGTTGCTCAAGATTTTTTCATCCATATTTCACCCAGAGGACTAAAAAAGTCCTTAGATGCATTTTTACAGCTAGCAAGGGAAAAAATAAAATTATTTTCTGCTCTCAACTGTGGAGTCCAGGTCGTTCAATAAATTAGTTACACGAAAAAAAATCAGGCTACTTTTTGAATGTTCTCTTATCTTAGGCTCATTTGTTATCCTTGAGGATGACATGACATGGACCGTAAAGTTTCACATTTGCCTATCTCTATTTTAAAGGGTACAAAGGGATAAATCATTTAAAACTTATCTTAGAGGGTATGTGAGCAACCCCCTAGTGTCTTTGAAAACCGCTACCTGGGTAGATCACCTATGCAAGACATGTTAAAGTTCACCCTAACAGACAGGCTGGGCTGTCTGAAACCAACTCAGCGCTCTCCTTCCTGTGAATCCCAATGCATGGCTGGGCCTGTCTGACAAAGGTGTGGGGAAAGGAGAGAGGCTGAATAAGATGATCTCCTGACATGTTTCCAGTTAGAATTTCAATGTGTCAATGAATAGGTGGCAGGTAAGAAAAGACTTATGAGAGTTAACTAAGTAGATAATTTATTACAAGTTTTTTACGTGACTTAAAAATAAAAGCAAAACTTAGAGCAATCATTCAACTCTTAAAATGTAACAAAACATTTGGGGACACTGGGAAAAGCATGCTCAGCTTGCAGGAAAATGTAGAAACTGACCTGTGTATTTTTTGAAAATTGTATTTTAAGCATTAGAGTCCTAACAATATATCAGGAAGAGCTAGGTAAAACAGAGAAAATGAACCTTAAAAAATCATTTTATTCCACTTGAAAGACCTCCAGTGAAATAGCTGAGGTCATACAAATTTGCTGTATTGCTCATGCAGGAAGGAAAATAATTACAATTAAGAGGGGTGAGAAAATAGTTCAATAATATGATTATCCATCTCAGCTGGAGTCTACCTCAAGTTGTTGCACGTGCCACATGGGTGATCCTACGATGACTGCCACCAGCCAGACCACACCTGTAAAAGTGTTAAAGTCATCAGAGTATGACACATCCATGCATAATTATCTAACCATCAAGATTCCCTATAAGAGGGCAGCTGTTCTCTGCCCTAGGGTAGTGCCATGGTTTCCCCCGAGGTTCATGTTTCCACTCTTTCACCATCCTCAAAACTGCTGCTGGAATAAACTCCCTAAAACAAGTTTTAAATGTTTAATAGTGTTCCATTGCCTACAAGATAAAACCCAGTTTCCTTAGTATGGCCCATGAGGTTCTCTACCATCTCAATTGCCTGTCTCTCTTCTTTCATTTCAGTCCATGCTATTCACACTGCAGTCCTCTACTGAGGAGTCTGCAGCACTGGTTTCAGTTCCTGTATCCCAGAATGCACTGCGCCACTCCCTGGCCACCCTATTCCCAGTGTCTATCTGTGGACTCATTTTCCAGGACTTGACTCAGAAATCACATTCTCTGGGGAACCTTTGAAGGCCACTGCTATTTCCAAATAAACTGACTACTAATTCCCTGTTGTCTCTACACGCCCTCTAGTGCAGTGTCTTGGTTGCCCTTACTGACTTCTCAATTCCCTACAAATTCCTTGAAAGCAAACACAATAACATTTATTTTTGTGTTTCCTCAAACAAGAGTCCTAGGAAAATTCCTGGCCCTCTGTAGGGGCTGATCCATGTTTGCGGAATGGATGAATAACTTTTAAACATGGCATGGACCACTCTCTATCACCTCTTTTTAAAATCAAATGTACATTTATCTTAAGCACCATCACATGGGCATTATTTTCTTATTTAGAAAACAAACACTGATAACTTCAGAAACCAGAATGCTCTTTCCAAATTTCCTGTCTTCCACAAACTTGTTGAGAGGAATTGCTTTAATTATGTACTCTTAGAAAAGAAAAAAAGTGATTAACTACCAACAACAATTTCAACCCATGTGTTTTAACAAACATGGAAAAGGACAGAACCAAGAGCTCCAACTTTGATTTGGGGGAAAAGTTTCCAGCTCGAACTCTGTTTGTTCTTTCTACATTGGGTGGAATGTTAAGAACACAGTTTATTTATTTATTTATTTTTATTTTTTTAGGCAGAGTTTCACTCTTGTTTGCCCAGGCTGGAGTGCAATGGCATGATCACGGCTCACCGCAACCTCCGCCTCCCAGGTTCAAGCGATTCTCCTGCTTCAGCCTCTCTAGTAGCTGGGATTATAGGCATGTGCCACCATGCCCGGCCAATTTTGTATTTTTAGTGGAGACGGAGTTTCTCCATGTTGGTCAGGCTGGTCTTGAACTCCCAACCTCAGGTGATCCGCCCACCTCCGCCTCCCAAAGTGCTGGGATTACAGGCGTGAGCCACCGTGCCCGGCAAGAACACAGTTTATTGCTTTGGGTTTCAATGACTCAATTAAGCCATAATTGGGGTTTATTATAAAGAAACACATAATCTGGTGCTGCCTATAAAAATTCATCATGATCCAATGATACCTGGTAGCTGTAGGACTCACAGGTCTGTCTGTCTGGCTGTCTCTATTTCTCACTCTCTCTTTCTCTTTTCTGTCTCCCTATTACCATACATATCTGTTCTATTTTAATCACATATAGTTATCTTATGTCCAATCATTTTTCTGGACTTTAGTACAAATTCTGGAGGAACTGAGTCTAATTTGTATAGCTCATTGCCTACCTTCCTGGACGGTTCTGAGATAGAAGGGCTACAGTTAGATGAACAATACTGACACAGTGACCACATCTGGGCAAGAAAGCCTGGAGGATCTAGGCCAAGCTTGTCCAATCTGCATGTGGCCTAGGAAGGCTTTGAATGTGGCCCAACACAAATTTGTAAACTTTTTAAAAATATTATGAGATTTTTTGTGATATATTTTTAAAGTCATCAGCTATTGTTAGTGTTAGTGTATTTTATGTGTAGCACAAGACAATTCTCCTTCTTCCAATATGGCCCAGGGAAGCCAAAAGATTGGACATCCTC
The DNA here is from genome assembly GCF_002776525.5 of Piliocolobus tephrosceles. Lineage (NCBI taxonomy): Eukaryota > Metazoa > Chordata > Mammalia > Primates > Cercopithecidae > Piliocolobus > Piliocolobus tephrosceles. The sequence continues at coordinate 68,103,350 of NC_045436.1, read as the reverse complement.
TGTCTAGGTCTAGGCAATCTCAGCTGGAAGGAGGAATGGGACGTGACAGACAAACAGTGACTGACAAGGCTGGGTCACAGTGTGACAGAGCTACAGGAGACGTTAGACAACAGTTCACAAAAGCCCCCAGGGTGAGATGAGTCTAGTTGATTTTTAAACCTTCTTGTTTCCTATATCTCTTTTGAGTAGGAACTCCCTTGACTGCCTATTATCAACTATGCTTTGAGATGTTGTCACTCTCACCAGTTCTCTTTCCTTGAAATAACTCCCCTCCTCCATGTAATCCTTTCCTTACTCACTTTCCATCCCCACATGCTGTTTTCAGGTGTTATGATGTTGGAAGGATATCAATTATTAAAAGCCCAGAAATCTCTGAATTCTTAGTAGGAAAGATATGACATGAAATTAAAACTAACTAAAACTAACACCTTTCTCCCCTAATGATTTAGCTGTTATTTTCAAGCTATTTAAGATGACTTTGGCATTGCAAAGCCTGCAGGGGTTCTTTCTGTAATTCCACAGCCCGATACTGGCTAAATTCTTACAGCAGAAATAAATGTTTACTCATTCTTCTCAAGTGAGATATTAGTAAAAATTGCTTTATTCGATTATCACATTAGTTGCTTGCTACACCTCTGGTTATTTGCTATATTAAATTCAAACCACTGTGAAGTACATTAAGGTTTTAAATGGCTCAATTATAATTACTGAATAGAGAAATGCTTCCACTTTACTGTGTTAGACCTTAGGGCATTGCTTCAAATTTACCATTTACTATGAGGTATGTGTTCATTGTGACTTGCTGACTCAGGACCAATTACAGCAAGCTGATGATCCAGAAACGCCTAAAGCAAAAGTATGAAGTGGGTGGAATGTGCCTTTGCCAGGCATCCCCAGCACTCAGAACCCACTGTTCTCCTGTACCCTGTCACTTTCTACCCTTGTGTACTCATCACAAGGGCAGCACCTCTGTTCTCCACTTTTCTAAAAACACATTTCCTGCTCCCTATCATTATCAACCTGCCTGGCCAGGTGCAGTGGCTTACACCTGTAATCCTAGTACTTTGGGAGGCCAAGGAGTACAAGGAGAGGCTGGGGGGGAATGGCTTGAGCCCAGGAGTTCAAGACCAGCCTGGGAAACATAGAGAGACCCCGTTCCTACCAAAAATAAAAAAATTAGCTGCGTGTGGTGGTGAGAACCTGTGGTCCCAGCTACTTGGGAGGCTGAGGTGGGAAGATCATTTGAGCTTGGGTGGCTGAGGCTGCAGTGAGTTGTGATCACACTACTGCACTCCAGCCTGGGCTACAGAATGAGACCCTGCCTAAAAAAGAAAAAAAAAATTGACCTGCCCTTGTTAGCTTAACTTAGAGTCTTCTTATCTCAAGTTGATAATTCCCAGCTGGGCGTAGTGGCTCATGCCTGTAATCACAGCACTTTGGGAGGCTGAGGCAGGAGGATCACTTCAGCCCAGATATTTGAGACCAGCCTGGGCAATGTAGTTGACACTCTGTCTCTAAACCAAAAAAAAAAGATGACAGTTCTCAATCTAATGGACGTTAATGTGGCATTGCCACTGATAGGTTGTCTTAGATTAGCCGAACGTAGTGCTCAAACATTAAAGACGTAAACTGAAAAAGTATATCCAAAATGATACATTTTCAGTGCTGAGGTTAACCTAAAAGAGAGATGATGTGGAGGTGGAGGCAACAGGGAAAGCACTGAAACTCTCAAATTATATTCCAATGCCTACAAGTTAGATAAGAAGCTACTCTTCTGTTTTAAAAATATGGTTCTCTTTATTCTGTAATGAAAAATGTCACTCACACTGCCATTGGCACATCCAGTGGCCTCACCTAGCATTGTGAAAGCCCTTCGGTTGGTGTATTGCCACTTCATTTTAAAAGGATGCACAAGTCCCTGGTGCCTTTCCACAGCAATACAGGTCATAGTGAGGATTTCTGTCACAACAGCGGTAGACTGGACAAATGGCACCATCTTGCAAATGAAAGCACCTGCAGCAAGGAAATAGGACAAATCATACATCAAAACAAAAAGAATAGAGGTTTCATCTGTGTCTTTGTAATTATCACAATCAGTTCATTCTGAGCCTCTGCCAAAAAGTTTGATAACTGTAATTACACTGTAGACACAAAATAATTGAAAAATGTTGCATTGGCTTATCTTTCTCCCTCTAACTGAATTCTACGTTCCTAAATGCTATGCAATTATGTATAATAAGACAACGAGAGGACAAATCCGTATCTAGCCACAGAAACAGCGGAAAAAAAGCAACATGACCTTTGCTTGGGGAAGAGCAAAATCATTGTGAACTGGCCGCCTGGGCTCTACACTACAGAGTAATCTTTGACTCTCTGTTTTCTTTTGGCTTCCTGTCAAATCACAACAAAGGAATGGTTCTAATCAAAGACTCCCATATTTCTTCTTTTATCATTTATTCTCCTTTGGCTCTCTGTCTAAGACTTTATATATGTATTACACCATTACACTCCAAACTGATTTTACTTTCTCTAATGCAACGGTCTCAAACTGGTAGCCACTAGGCAAGATTTGGCTTGAAAACATGCTTTATTTGGTTTACATAATAGTTTAAAATATTTGTCAATCTTTTAAAATGTTTATACTCTCTGCCTGGCCTCTTTACCATCTGGATTTGTGAGTCTTGGTCTGGCACCTCTGGTCTTGAACCCATGCTACTGGCTGCTACCAAATTCTTGATTCTCAGCTACCAGAGAATCATAAACTCAGGGAATATGAAGTTGGAAGACTCATCAGAGGTCATCTAGTCCTAGTTTATACCAAAAGCAGAAATTCTTTCTTCAACTTCTCTCTGAAATGCTCTGCTGAGCTCTGCTTAAACACAGGTTGAGCATCTCTAATCCCAAAATCTGAAATGCTCTAAAACCCAAAGCTTTTTTGAGTGCTGATATGATGCCATAAGTAGAAAATTCCACATCTTCCCTCATGTGACAAGTCACAGTCAAAACACACAAAATTATTTAATATATTGTACACAACTACCTTAAGGCTATGTGTGTAAGGTATATAAGAAGCGTAAATGAATTTCATGTGTAGACTTCGGTCTTATTGCCAAGATATCTTATTATGTCTATACAAATATTTCAACATTCCAAAAAATCTGAAATCTCAAACACCTCTGGTCTCAAGCATTTCAGAGAAGGAATACTCCATGAGAGGTCTCCTTACTTTCATAGCCCTGCTTCAGGTCTTTGCATGGCTTTTCCAGCTCCTTGGAATGCTCTTCCCTGAGATCACTCCCCCACATCCTTCCCTGAAGTCTGCTCAAATGTCACTGTGATGGCTAACTCTATGTGTCCAGTTGCCTGGCTTAAGGAATACCCAGACAGATAGCAAAATGTACTTCTGGGTATGCCTGCGAGGGTGTTTCCAGAAGAGATGAGCATTTGAATCAGAAATGAGTGGAGAAGATCCTCCCTTCCCAGTGTGGTTGGGCAGCATCCAATCCACTGAAGGCGTGAATAGAACACAAAGGCACAGGAAGAGTGAATTTGCTCTCTGCTGAAACTGGAACGTGCACCTTCCCCTGCCCTTTGACATCAATGCTCCTGGTTCCCACACACACCTTCTGACTCAGACTGGGACCTACACACACAGTTCCCCAGGCTCTTGGGCCTGCAAGCTTGAACTGGATCTCCACCACTGGCTTTCCTGGGCATCTAGGTGGCAAATAGTGGGTCATGGAACTTCCTAGTGTCTGCAATTGAGTGAGCCAATCCCTCATAATTAATCTCTCCTAAATATCTCCAAATATCTTATTGGTTCTGTTTCTCTGTAGAGCCCTGACTAATACTGTCACCTTCTCAATGAGGCTGACCTACTCTAACAATCATATTTGTAATTGAGCCTGTCCCATTCCCTATCTCCTCTCATTCCTCATCTCTTGTATTCTACTTTTTTTCCCATAACTCTTTCACATGTTAACATACTGATATATAATATATGTGCTGCTAATTTCTTTTTTATTTTTATTATTTTATTGTTTTATTATTTATTTACCCCTACTAAAATATAGATAATGCCCGAGCAATAATTTTTGTCTATTTTTTTCACTGATGTATTCCCAGCTTTAAGAATGGCAATACGGTAGGCCATTAATAAATATTCACTGAATTGAAAAGAACAAATGAGTAGGAGGCTCGTCACTCCTAAAGGCATCCCATTCTATTTTAGAGAGGCGCTAATTAGAAAAAGTGCTTTTAAACTCCACTCATTTCTAGCTTTGTTCTCAGAGTCTCAGAACCAACCATGCTTTCCAAACAGTGGCTCCACATGTATTTGACAGAAGCCTTTGTGTCACTCCTGTCTTTCCTAGTTGTCTCAGCTGTTTCTCATTTGCTATGCTTTTCAGAGCTTTAAAAGGTGAATGGAGAAGGGAATCCCCATGGACCATGGCCATGCACCAGGCAGAAGGGAACTCACCAATGTTCAGGATATGGCTTGGCCAAGACAGAAACTGTGGGACTGTATTGGCTCCCCAAGGCTGAACACCCTCTTCTGTGACTGAAACTGATGCTTACATCAGCCTTCTGTGCTGGACTTTTCAAATGATTGGCTTCTGTTGAACTTGAAATCAACTTGAAACGAACTGGATCACTTTAACAGAAATTTTGTTAACCCAAGACTCCCTTACCTCCTATCCTATGCCTAAGGGGAAAAACGTACTTAGATATCACTCTAGATACTCCCTTCCCAATCCTTTTTGGGGGCTCCAAATGGCAACCCAAGAACCAATCCCACTCACTTCTATTCCTTGTTACAGTTTCCCAAGACAAAATCCTGTTCAACTTTAAGGCCCTCTTTTGTTTAGAAAGATGGTTTAGATGCCAACCGTGGGAATTTACTTTCAATGTTAATAAATTCCACTGTGTTTGAATAGTTACTATACTGTGAATAAATCAGTTTACCTCAAATGCTGGTTTGGATGTGATACTTGAATACATGAATATGGGTATAAATTATTAATCTGCATATTTATTCTAGGTTTTATCTCTTTTCTTGCAAACTTAATCTGAACTTTTTCTATTGAGAAGAACCTTGTACTTTTAAACATTTTATACACAATTTGGTTGAAAGGCAATATATTTTAAATACTGCTATCCAAACAAAAGAGAATTTTTGCTGCATTCATTGTAGTGTTATCTCATTATAGTGTTATCCATCCCAAATATATTCAGTTTGTGTATTATAGCACAGGATGTCTGTCAATTGATTCATTGATATCAGGATACACTCTGATTCTGCTTTATCTGATCTCTTAGCCACTCTGAGCTTCAATTTCATCATTTGAAAAAAGGGATTAATAACACCCATCTGGTGCTGACGAGTTGATGGGTGCAGCACACCAACATGGCGGAAGTATACATATGTAACAAACCTGCACATTATGCACATGTACCCTAGAACTTACAGTATAATTAAAAAAAAAACACCCATCTGTCATAGGACTGATGTATTTCATAACGTGACAGAAACGCCTAATACTGGATACATTCTTTAATAAATGGCAGCTCTTTTATCATTGGGCAGCCCTATTAAAAGAATTAAGGTAAATACGATACACTTGGGGATGACGTGTTCTTTGTGGATAAACTGACCATTAAGGAATACCTAATCTAATAACCTCATTTCCCAGAGAAAGACACTGCAGTTTAAAGAAGTTAAATGATGTGCTCATGTCCGCACATATATTTATTGACAGAATGAGTCCAGGTTGTCTGACTCCAGTTCCTTCCGTTACGTCACCCTCACTTATCTTATGCCCAAGCTATGTGGCAGTTTTCTTGTCTATCTGCTCATAAATCATCTGTTTAATAACCCACCTGTGAATTTCACACCAAGCTGTAGCATAATCTGTCATTTTACCGTTTTAATAAATTCGGAACAGCATTTGCCCTATTCATTACTTCTGACATTTCTCCAACCAGCTCTCTAAGAAATTACTGAGTGTTTCCTTGATCACATTTCCAAGTTTCTTCAATGTTCTGTCATGTAATTTATCTAGGATGTAGGTTTGAGTTCTTTTAAAAATAGGTACATGCTCTTTTGCTATCTACTTACTTATCTTGGGTATTTATTTTCATTCTAAACATTTGCCCTTTTTAATTGAGAGAGCACTTTTCAAGGTCTAGAAGACTAAAACAAAATAAACATTGAAGAGTTCTGGTTTTTCTCTGCCCTTCATTAAGCCTGACTATCATCAAACCTCCCTTTCTTTTTCAGCTTCTTGTTCTGGTAATCTCTTTGTTAGCTCTTCAGTCAGCTTATTCTACCTTTTATCTTTCCCAGTGTGAATTGTATGGGTCTAAATTATTTGTAAGAATGTGTCTTGTGAAATTTCTTCCCATAAACATGGTAATTTTAAACTGGGATAATCCTACATTCCCTGCAAAGGACACTGTTTACTTGGGATGTCCTTTTTTATCCTTACAGGACAATCAGATGTTAATATCAAAGTTGTGCTTCTTAAAGTCAGCCTGAAATGGGTATTTCTCATATTTTGATATTCCAGCATCCACCTCACTTCTCCAAATGGCAACACGATTTCTTGTTAGAATATTCACTCTCCCCCACTGTGGGCAGGTTAGGTAAGAGCTCCTACTTAGGAAGACAAAGCAGTAGTAGGCGAGATCCTTTTTAGTGTTGAAAGGTTAAATGCAGATGGAAGAGAGGTTTGGGGTGGTGTGGTCACCTGCTCACCAGATCATAAGTGCTAATAGGTCACTGCTGAGTTATGGCTACTGAACTCTGAGCTCCCTTGGTCGCTTTCTGTTGTAGAGCCATTCGTTTAGCTTCACGCTGATCCTGTGAGCCTTCAACATCCTTCCAATACATTCCCTTCTCTTGAGTTACTTAGCTATCAACTGTTGCTTGCAACGAAGTAGAATTATTTGATATACTTCTCTTTTGCTACCTTATTCTCTGGAAGGTAGGTGTTTTAAAATGTAGCGTACTATGGGCTATGTTCTCTCTGTATGTACTGTTAACTCTAAGATTAGACAGTCCTCAATCCTACTACTACAGTTTGCCTCCACTGCTGCTTCCATTTCTACTATGTCTGACTCTTGGGATAGAGGCTACAATCATTTTATTTTGCCTGCTGGATTAGGAACAATTGTTTTGGTTTAATATCTACTGCCTTCAATTTCCAACTTTAACTCATTTATACAACTTTATTGCGCAAAACATGAACCTTTTGCTCTCACTGAGAATGGTGTTCACTCTTCTATCCACTCAGCCACCACCACACAGAGCAAGTCTCAATTCAAAGAGAAGCAAGACTACATTATTTCTAAACATGATGCTTGAAAATTGAAAACAGTTTGGGCAGTGTTTGTATCCACTTTAGTGTGTAACAGTGACTTTAAAAAGGATCTGAATGGAAAGGACAGAATAAAAAAAACAGTCTTTAACTGTAGAGAAGATTAAAAACATTAATTTAGAAAATGATATAATGAGGTATAATTGCATGAAAGTATCTAATGATAAGAACTACTCTGTGAATAATTTGTTCCAAGGTTGTTGAAAAACAGGTGAATAGACACATTGCAGTTTATAAAGGAAAGGTCACTTGATGCAACCGCTATTTAAAATAATGGTCTAACAGATTATAAAACAATCTGGCATATAATTACCTTAATTTCATGTACCAAATAAATCATATTCAAACAGTCTATGCATCCTTGTCCCAATACAACCTGTAGGTTTCTAGTTGCATCTAATGTGTTGCATAGTTAAGCAGCTTCTAATGAGCAAATTTACCAAATCTTGAATCCTATTTCATTCCCCTCAACCACATCCTGTTGTAGAAGAGTAGGAAACAAGTTAAATATAGTCAAGATTAGAACTGTTGTACAAGTGTGGCTGAGAACTACACAAGAACAGACCTATGGACTTCTTCAACTGGAAAGCCCTTCCAGAGAAGATCCAGGCTCGTGGCTCCATCACTGTTCCAGGGAGCACTGTATTTCTACATGGTGCTGTAGGAGTTGCCTATAGAGAGGGGCAGGCCAAATGTGAAGAGGCAGAGAGGGCTCCAAGCTCAGCCCTGCATCAACTAAAGCAGCTCCAACTGTATATAGCATAATTTGCTGGGGTCCCAGCATCTAAAGCATCTGCAATTTTAAGGAATATTTTATAAGACTCCAAAGTAGACTCATCCGATATACACTGGAATATTCTGCTGATTTAAACTGTAAAGACTAAAGATGAGAACCTTAATTGCTAAATATTTTTAAAATAGATGTACGGTTGGCCTCTTCTAAAATCTCAGCCCTCCCAGTAATTATTCCTATTATGCATAATACCATTACAAAGCACTCCAAGTGATTTTCCTGTGACTTAGAAACTTTCCACTAACACTTTTATCTGTATAACAGGAGAGAGGGAAAAATTTTATCCAGAGGAAGGAAAACCTGGCTCAGGGAAAAGTGGAAGACAAGAGAAGAGGCTGAAGGAGCCTCAGCTTCTGCTGAGTGAAGGGAAATGGAGAAAAGTCCTATGGCTGCCAGGTGCCAAAAGAAAGAGGAGTAAAGAGACTGCAGTGGGAAACTTACAGGTGAAGAAGATGAGCCACTTTTTCTCTAGGATTCTTTCTGGATTCATAAAAGGAGACAGAGGCTGCCCTATTGGCCCTGAGAGGGACACTTACCCCACTCTATGTATGTACCACAGTTGGTTTAACCATTCATTCACAGGAGGACATCTGGGTTGATTCCAGTTTTTGACTTACAAATAAAGCAACTGTTTGTGTACAGGTTTGGGTGATTTTCATGTCTCAAGCATGTAATTTCTGAGTTGCATGGTAATCATATATTGTTTTAGAAGAAACTACCAAACTCTTTTCCAGAGTAGTATCATCTTACATTCTTGCTGGTAATGTATAATTGATTCAGTTTCTCTACATTCTCACCAGCATTTGGTGTTGTCTCTATTTTTATTTTCACCATTCTGATAGCTGTGTAGTAATAAATCGCAGTGGTTTTCATTTGCATTTCCCTGATGGCTAATAATGCTGAACATCGTCTCATGTGCTTATCTGTATCTTTATATCCTCTTTAATGAAATGTTTCTTCATATCTTTTCTCTATTTTCTGACTAGACTGCCTTTTTACTGTTGAGTTTTGAGAGTTCTTTGCATATTGTAGACACTGGTCCTTTTTCAGATAGGTGCTTTTTAAATATTTTCTCTCAGTCTGTAGCTAGTCATTTTATCTCTTCACACGGGCTTTCATAGAGCAAAAGTGTTTAATTCTGATGAGGTTCAATTCATCAATTGTTCCTCTTATGCACTGTGATTTTAGTGTCAGTTAAAAATTCTGAGAACTCTGTGTCTAGTCCTAAACTTTTCTCATTAAAAAAAAGTTTTACAGTGTTACATTTACATTTAAGTCTACATAATACATTTTGAGTAAAATGTTGCATAAGGCATGAGATTTACTTTAAGGTTTTGTTTGTTTTGGCCTATAAGTGTGCATTTGCTCCAATACTATTTGTTGAGCAGGCTATCCTTTCTCCACTGAATGGCACCTTTGTCAAAAAATCAGCGGATTACATGATGTAGATCTATTTCTGGGTCCTCTATTCTGTACCATTGATCTACGTCTATTCCTCCACCAACACCACGTCATCTTGATTATTTTATATACCTATCAAAACCCATGGAGGGAGCAGGCAGATGGGCAGGTCATGGGGCTCCGACCCCATGACAGTGTCTAGGGATAAATGTTTACAGCTCCTGAAGCCCTGCTGGGCATGTGCTACAAGGTGCTCTTTTAGTTTTGCCCTTTGTAGGCAGCTTGTGTTAGTCAGCTCAATTAGATTCTCTGCCTTATCGCAAGGACAGAGGGCTTTCTGTATCCCGGGATTCTTGCCTTGGTATACCGGAAGAACTGGATCACCTGTGGGCTTGGAGAATGAGTGCAAGGATTTTTACTGAGTGATAGCTCTCGGTGAAGTGGATGGGGAGGCCCGAACGGGGATGGAGAGGGAAGGAGTGGGAAGGTGGTTTTCCCATGGAGTTGAGTCATGGGCTGTCATCTGACTGCCCCGCCAAACTCTGCGGTTGTTTTGCCGGCTGGTTGCCTGCTGGCATCTGCTGGTGCATAGCGGTGTGCTCTTAGGCTGGTGCGCTCCTTTCAACTTCCAGCTGCTTGTGTCTTCTTCCACTAGCGTGTTCCTTTTGATGTCCAGCTGTTTGTGTCTGTGCCCACCAGGGTCTCAGGGTTTTTATAGGCACAGGATGAGGGCGTGGCAGGTCAGGGTGGTCTTGGGAAATGTAATATTTGGGCACAAAAACAGAAATGCCTGTCCTCACCTAGGTCCATAGGCACAAACCTGGGGGCGGAGCTCTAGCCAGGGACCATGTCTTTCCCTTCCCAGCACTTCCCTGCCCCCTTCTTGTATCATTAATCTATAGAAATATGATTGTGTCTTTATCTTATATGCTGTGACCTTGCTGAACTCGCTTATGTTTTTGTAGATTCTTTGGACTTTTCTACATAGAAAATAATGTCATCTGCAAATATAGATACTTTTGTTTCTTCCTTTCCAATCTGCATATGTCTTACTTATTGTCCTTCTTTCTCTTAGTGGCTTCTACTTTGAGTGCAATTTTGCATAAGAGTGGTGAGAAGCAGACATCTTTGCCTTGTTCTCAATCTTAGAAGAAAAACATTCAGTCTTTCACCGTAAAATATGATGTTAGCTGTAGGTTTCTTGTAATGCTGTTATCAAATTGAGAAATCTCCTCTCTATTACTAACTTGCTGAGAATTTTTATCATGGATGAGTGTTGAAATTTGTCAAGTGTTTTTCTTTGTTAATTGGTGTAATCATGTGATTTTTCTTCTTTAGCTTGATGGATATGGTAGATTACACTGAGTTTGGAATTTGAGCCAGCCTTGCATACCTGGAATAAATCCTACTTCATCATGATGTATAATCTTTTTTATACATTGTTGGATTCTGTCTGGCATTATATTGATATTTTGTGTGCCAAAGTTCATAAGAGCTATTGGTTTGCAGCTTTCTTTCTATTGAACTTTCTTTCTCTGGTTTAAGTGTCAGGGCAATGAAGGCCTCATAAAGTAAGTTGGGAACCATTTCTTCCAATTCTGTTTTCTGGAAGAGTTTGTCTAAAATTGGTATTAACTCTTTTTTAAATGGCAAAATTTCCAGTGAAAGCACTTGGGCTTGGAAACTTCTTTCTTGAGAGCTTTTTAATTACAAATTCAATTTTTTTATCTCTTACATTAAAAAATTTTTATCAAAGAATTATGAGCATTTGGTTTAAAATCAGAAGGGCTACAATAAAAAAGAATAAGTGTCTGCCTATTTCCCAACAACCATTTGTTTTTAATTCTACTGTTGGGGGCACTACCATCTCTAAATAAATTGCCTTATACAGCTTTTCTTTTGATTTATTGATTCCAGATGATATATAGATTGCCTTCTTGGGTAGATGGGCTATTGGTTCACTTTTGTCATTTCCCACTGTTGCTTCTTCCACAGCTTCTAATTTTCTTACAGTTATAACACTGTCTTCAGTAACTTATTCGGAAAGGTTTTAGGGGACGTATTTCTTAAATTCTAGCATGTAGTTTCTTCTACTTTGACTTTTAAAGTAATATATTAACACCCTCTTCATTAGTCTATTAGCTTCCAACAGTTTATCTTGTCCCCCACTTGTGAGATGATACCTCATCTCTGCACCTCTCTCCTCCTATTTTTGCATTCTTCTTTCTCCAAATGTCTTTTATCTATACCTTTACATTTACTCTATCAAGACTGATAGCTTTTCATTCTGTTCTACAGCCATATTAAGTATTCTTCCCTTGGCCTACTTTGTAATTATAAAAGATTAAAACCATAAACAGCATTTTAATTACTATGACTAATATTAACTATAAAGCCAATGTGTATGTTTTAAACATATCTCCCTTTTAGTGACTTTATAGTCAAGATCCTTGTGAATATATTTATTACTCTAAAGCATACCGTATTTTAATCGGCTTTTTATATGGATGCAACTTTTTTATAGAGTATTTTTGTTTATTTAATTTTTCCTAGAGTTCTGGGTTGTGTTTCTTTTTTCTAGTTGGAAGAGGAAGCATATATCTTCTTCACCACAGTACAGTAGTTTAGAGTATAGGCTCTAGAATTGGGCTGTCTGAGCTTGAATCATGGGTCCATCACTTGCTGTGACCTAAGGCAAATTATCTTACTTCACTGTGTCTTGGGTTTTCTTATCTATAAAATGTAAAAATAATAATAGTACTTCCCTCATAGGACTCTTGAAGGATTAAATGAGAAAACAAGCCTATTGTGTTTAGGCCAGTGTCTAGTACTATGTGAAAATGCATTAGCTATTCTTATTATTATCATCATCATTATCATTTTTACTATTACATCTCAACTTTTAACATCACACATATACTGCTTGGAATCAATTCCACTGTTTGTTATTTTAATACTTCTTTCTAGAAGACCACTGATTTCCAATTTTGATGACTGCAGTCTCTGTTTTGCTTTGTTTTGTTTTTAATGACTGCTCTACAGCTGTCATCATTAAATTCATTTTCAATCGATTTCTTCTCTGGTTTTTTTAATTTCATGGTTTTTCATTTCTTGTATTTTACCCATATTTTGTATAATATTTTTCAAGTAATTTCTTCAAAATAATAAGGAAAGTAAGTTCTTTACATTCTTATATATCTTAAAATGGCTGTAGTTTGACTTAAATTCAACATCATCTGCCTTTAGAAAGTTGAAGACCTTACTTTATTGACTTTTAGCATCCACTGTTGGTGCTAACCTGTCTATATTGTCAGCTTGATTTCTGCTCCCTTATCAATATCCTGGTTACTATTTGGAAGATTTTATTGATCTCTTTGTAACTAGAAGTCTGAACTGTTATGGGGATGTGTTGAAACATGTGTCATTTTTTTTTACTCTTTTTCCATAGCCCTGTGTGTACCTTTTACATTTGGCAACTCTCAGTCCTTTATCTCTGTGCTTTTCTTTGTGTCTTTAAGAAATAACTCCTATTGATCAGCTATTGGAATTCCTGAATTGATTCTCCTATGTTTATATCTTTTATATATAGATATAGATTTGCCTATTTGCTCCACATTATGGAGACGTTCTTGTTTTTGTCTTCTAACCCTTCTAATTTATGTATAATTTCAGCAATATTTTTACTTTCAAAAGCTTTTCTTGCTCTTAAAATATTTCTTTTCAAAGAAGCTTGTTCTTGATTTATGAAGTCAGTCTCATCTTAAATCCAGACACATACCCCCAATTTAATATCAGAAACCCATTCCTGAAGATGAGACAGTTTATGTGGAAATGTGCCCTGGTCACCTATTTCCTTTTGTTTAAAAGGCCAAATTAAACTTCTAACAGATTTCATTAAGTATAACTAAAACATAGGAAAGCCAGCATTTAAAATATAATATCTTAAAATATTGGTCCCTGATTGCAAAACAATTAGAATGGTTATCAGATTGTTTGTATGCATGCTACTCTGTATCAATAACATGCCCACTTTTCATGGTACATCATAAATATTTTTTTCCAATAAGGCATAGCAATCAGCACACAGCAATTTATAAATGCATTAGAAAAATGCAGGTAAAATTTACAATGAAAATAGGGCAATTACCTGGGATGACCCGTTACTCCTGAAGAAAAAAGCAAACTGGAAACTTCAAGCAAGTGGAAAGGATAGGATGGTTAAAATGTAGTCATTGTCAAGGCCTATAGAAAGTGACATCATAGGTGAGCTGGATGACAAAAGGGCAATTTCATGCAAGAAACAGGCAGAGATTCTTTGCCATTTTCATTCTGGGGTAAGGACTTACAAATGATGAATGGATCTTCAGGGGATGCAAGTGTCATTTTAGGATGAAAAACTACAAAATCAAGCTTTAATTAACTCTCTTCAAGTTTATGTTCACAGATTTTTTTGCACAGTGTTATAAGAGTTAGGCACTTACAGTCCACCAAGTTCCAGGATAATATTTATCACTGTGTTTGTTTAGTCCCCATATTATTTTCAGCGAGCAGTGTCTGGTGGTTTGATTGAAGGCTCTCCCTGTTATCACTATGATCAACTATTCCAGATTGACATTCTGAACAAGTTTAGTACTTGATTACTCAGCATTACATTTAAAGAATTCATCAATATCTTTTTCAATCTCTTCTCAAAACAAATCTTCTTTGCAAGAGTAACAATGGGAAAGCATGGTTTACACTGAATAAAATGATTTGATGCCTCTCTTAGTGTCAACATTCGGCACATGCATCCCTCTGTGAACACTAGGCATGCTTTTCAAAACACCTACTTGTGATTTTGATGTATTTGGAAGGTATTTTATTTTTGGAAGGTAGCTTGATATTTTTCCTATATATCATTTTGCTTAGAATATTAAATTATTGAGTTTAGGAACATAAATTTTTCTTATATAAATATCAGCTAGAAGGTTGCTGTTGAGTGATATATTCATTGCAGAAGTCTGAGACTTACAAGCCAATACTAATTCCACTGGGAAAATGTCAAATGAGGAGACATTCTTCTTGATACATCTGTATGTATAAAAATACTAATTAGAGTTTATTTCCAAATTCCCTTCTATGATTAACCATTTCTTTCAGGTTTCATTTATTCATTTGTTTTATTCTCCTTTATTCTTGGGCTTAATTTCTAGGTGATAGGTTGATCTGTGCAGCAAACCACCATGGCATACCTTTACCTATGTAACAAACCTGCACATCCTGCACAGGTACAATAAAAGAAAGAAGGAAAGAAAGCTTTCCTCAACTGTCTGACAATCCTTGGTTGTCCTTACATGTTTGAGAATGGGACAGCATGAAAGACCACCGGCTGCTCTGTGTACAGGTAGAAGCTGTCCCCTGGAAAGCTTTGACTTAGGATGAGTGGGTCTTGATACTGTACGTCTCACAAATTTCAAACTTTTAGGTTTTACTTTGTGGAGTCACAGCTCATATGAATTCTGTAGTTCCCTTCAGAGTGCTTCCTTCAATTACTTTATAAGAATTGTTTGCATGTATATTTGCATTAAAAACAAGTTCTCCAGTATACAATTATGTCTATACTGGTATTTTTCTTCTAATTTTCATTATTTTAATAGCTACAAATACAACCTCAGAAAGGTAACTGAGTTGCTTAAACTTTCCACTAATGACAAAAATTAGATTTTCAAGTAATAGAATAAAATGAGCCTGGGTTAAACATAAGGACAGTAAAGCAGAAATCAGAAATAATGGGGTTTCATTATGTTCATGTTAAAATAACCCATTGTGAAGTAATAATGGAAGGAATATTTTTGTATACTAGGAAAGAAATGGAAAAACTTTAGGCATTAGAAAGAATTTCTTGAATGTGAAGGTAATCAGGCAACAAAGCACACTATAAAGTGAACTTCCTCAGAAATGCTTAATAAAATACTAGGAGTACTTATGTAATTTATGTACTCAGTTGTCCACCAAAGATATAACTCCAAGTTAGTATAAACTAATGTAAAAAGAAAAAAAAAAGCAGAATGGTTAAATAAATTGGGATATGCCAATATAATGCAAATCATTCAATCATTAATAATCTTTCAAAAGATATTTAACAATGCAACCAAAAATGAAATTAAACAGTAAACAATATATTCATGTACAGACATATACAAACACTAAAAGGTTTCTATTTTGCTAAAAATGTATGTGGGAAAAATTTAAATAACTAAATGTAATGCACTGATGTGATCATCATAATTCTCTCTGGCTGTTGGAATAAATATTTTTTGTTTTCTTTACACATATTTGTTCTATACATTCATTAGAACGTTTTGGATTATGAGTTAAAAATTCAATTCAACTGGTTTAAACAAGGGAAATGTATTATCTAACATAAAAATAATTTCAGAGGTAGGGCAATAACAGGGTCATAAATGCCACAGCTGAATGACTTCACTACAGTTCCAAGTTCTCTCCACTGGATTTCTTTGTCCTCCTCAGTGTGGTTTGCTTTGTCCTTATGATTGTCACTTTGGTAAACAAGATGACTGTAGTATCTCCAAGCACTGCATCTCAAACAAGATTCAAAGACAAAAAGTGGAAAACAAAGAATATACTTTCTCAAACCCTTCACAAAAGTAAGGAAAACCTCAGACTTTATAGCCAGAATGGATTACATGCCCATTTAAAAAATCATCATTGACAAGGGGAATTGAACTTAACACACTGGCCTAGTTTTTTAAAGTTATTTTTAGTTATTGTGAACACATAATGGTTACACATATTTATCAGGTACATGTGATGTTTTGATACAGGCATACAATATGTAATGATCAAATCATGATCACTGGGGTATACATCACCTCAAGCATTCATCACTTCTTTGTGTTAGGAACATTCCAATTCCACTCCTGTAGTTATTTTAAAATACACAATAAATTATTGTTAAACATAGTCACCCTATTGTGCTAACAAATACGACATTCTATTCATTCTATTTGTGTTTTTATATCCACTAACCATTCCCTCTTTATTACCCTTTCACATTACCCTTCCTCTGGTAACTATCATTCTACTCTATCTCCAAAAGTTCATTTTTCTTTTCAGTTCCCACATATGAGTGAGAACATGTGATATTTGTCTTTCTGTGCCTGCCATATTTCACTCAACACAATGTCCTCCAGTTCCATCTATGCCATTGTGAATAACAGAACTTCATTTCCTTTTATGGCTGAATAATATTCCATTGTGTGCATGTACCACATATTCTTTATCAATTCATCCATCAATGGATATTTAGGTTGATTCCATATCTTGGCTATTGTGAAGAGTGCTGCAATAAACATGGGAATGCAGCTACCTCTTCAATATATTGATTTCCTTTCTTTTGGATGTATACCCAGCAGTGGGACTGCTGGATTGTATGGTAATTTTATTGTTAGTTTTGTGAAGAACCTCCACACTGTTTTACATAGTAGCTATGTTAATTTACATTTCTGCCAACAGTGTATGAGTTTTCTGCTCTCTCCCCATCCCAGCATTCAGTATTGCCTATCTTTTGGATGAAAGCCATCTTAACTGGGGTAAGATGCTATCACATTGTGGTTTTCATTTGTAGTTCTCCAATGTTAGTGATGTTGAGCATTTTTTTCTTATAACTGTTGGCCACTTGTCTATCTTCTTTTGAGAAATATCTATTCGGATCTTTTGCCCATTTTAAATCAGATTATTTCCTGTTAAATTGTTTGAGCTCCTTCTATATTCTAGCTTTTAATACTTTGTCAGATGGGTATTTTGCAAATATTTCTTCCCATTCTGTAGGTTATGTCTTCACTTTGTTGATTGTTTTCTTTGCTGTGCACAAGGTTTTTAGCTTGATGTGATCCCATTTGTCCATTCTTGCTTTGGTTGCCTGTGCTTTTGAGGTTTTACTCAAGAAATTTTTGCCCAGATCAATGTTCTGGAGTGTTTACCCAATGTTTTCTTCTAGCTATTTTACACTTTTAGGTCTTAGATTTATGTTTTTAATCCATTTTTGATTGATGTATGATGGCGAGAGATAGGGATCTAGTTTCATTCTTCTGCATATTGATAACTAGTTTTCCAGCATCACTTATTGAAGAGACTGTCCTTTCCCTAGTATATGTTCTTGGTATCTTTGTCAAAAATAAGTTGACTGCAAATACATGAATTTATTGCTGGGTTCTTCATTCAGTTCAATTGTTTTATGTGTCTGTTTTTCATGCTAACACCTTGCTATTTGATTCCTATAGTTCTGCAGTATAATTTAAAGTCAGATAATGTGGTTTCTCCACCTTTGTTCTTTTTGCTTGGGATGGCTTTGGCTATTCTGGATCTTTTGTGGTTCCACATAAATTTTAGGATTGTTTTTTCTATTTCTGTGAAGAATGCCATTGATATTGTGAGAAGGATTGCATTTAATTTGTAGATTGCTTTAGGCAGTATGAACACTTAATAATATTGATTCTTCCAACCCATAAACATGGCATATTTTCCATTTTTTGTGTGCGTTTGCTTCAGTTTCTTTCACCAATGTTTTATAGTTTTCATTGTAGAAATCTTTCACTTCTTTGGTTGTGTTTATTCCTAGGTATTTTATTTTATTTATAGCTACTGTAAATGGGATTACTTTCTTGATTTCTTTTTCAGATTGTTTGCTGGTGGCATAAAGAAATGCTACTGATTTTTGTATGTTAATTTTGTATCCTGCAGTTTTACTGAATTTGTTAATCACTTCTGATAGTTTTTTGGTGGAGTCTTTAGATATTTTTAAAATTTCAGATCATATCATCTGCAAACAAGGATAATTTGACTTTTTCCTTTTCACTTTGGATATCATCTATTTCTTTCTCTTGTCTAATTGCTCTGTCTAGTACTTCTATTTCTATGTTGAAAAAAAGAGGTGAAAGTGAGCATCCTTGTCATGTTTCAGATCTTAGAGAAAAGGCTTTCGGTTTCCCCATTCGGTATGATACTTGTTGTGAGTGTGTCATACACGGTTTCTGTCATGTTGAATATGTTCCTTCTATGTCCAATTTTTTGAGGGATTTTATTATGAAAGAATGTTGCATTTTATCAAATGCTTTTTTGGTATCTATTGAAATGATCATAAGGTTTTTGTCCTCCATAGTGTTGATATGATATACACCATTGATTGATTTACATATGTTGAACTATCCTTGCATCCCAGAAATAATGATCCCACATGATCATAATGAATCATCTTTTTAATGTGTTGTTGAATTTGGTTTTCTAGTATTTTGTTAGAGTTTTTTGCATTTATGCTAATCAGGGATATTGGCCTGTAGTTTTTCTTTTTTCATTGTGTCTTTGTCTGGTTTTGGTTTTGGGGTTATACTGACCTTGTGGTATGAGTCTGGAAGCATTCCTTCCTCTTTGATTTTTTTTGGAACAATTTGAGTAGAATTAATATTAGTTCTTCTTTAAGTGTTTGGTAGAATTCAGCAGTAAAGCCATCAGGTCCTGGACTTTGATGAAAGACTTTTTATTACTGCTTTTTATCTCATTATTTATTGCTGGTCTATTTGGCTTTTGGATTTCTTCATGGTTCTATCTTCGTAGGTTATAGGTGTCTAGAAATTTATCCATTTCTTCTAGGATTTCTAATTTATTGTCATACAGTTGCTCATAACAGTCTCTAATGATCATCTGAATTTCTGTTGTATCAGTTGTAATGTCTCCCTTTTTGTCTCTTGTTTTATTTGAGTCACTCTCCTTTTCTCAGTCAGAATAAAGTCTAGTTGATTTTGTTTATCTGTTCAAGAAAACAATTTTTCATTGATCTTTTGTGTTTTTTAAAAGTCTCAATTTCATTCATTTCTGCTCTGATCTTTGTTATTCCTACCTTCTACTAATTTGGGGTTTGGTTTACTTTTGCTCTTCCAGGTCTTTGAGATACATTATTAGATTGTTTATTTGAATATTTTCTGCTTTTCTGATATAGGATTTCATTATTTTAAATTTCTCTCTTAACACTGCTTTTGATATATTCCATAGGTTTTGGTATGTTCTGTTTCTGTTTTCATTTGTTTTAAGAAATTAAAAAAAAAAAAAAACGTAAAAATCAGCACTTAAAAAAAACTTAATCAGCATTAGGGGGCAACCCAAGAGTACTGCGGACTCCTAGATACACTACTTTGATGGAATTGGGTAAGATAATGAAGAATCCCTGAGCTACCAGAAAAAATCTCTAGCTCTCCTCTCTCTCTTTCTCCCAATCAAAAGGATAGTCTCCATTATGAGCTGCCTGGAACTAGGGAAGAAGTGATGCAAGCACTCCCATGGCCTGCAGAGCTGGCACTATGCTGGGTCACACCTGAAGCCAGCATAGTATTGGGTCTTGTCCAGGGTCTCTGAATCCTCCTGCTTGGCTCCACAAGGGCTGAGAGGTGGTCCTATTCTTTCTTGAAGAATATGCCCACCCAATACCTTGATCATACCAGGTTTCCATTAGCAAGGCATAATATCAAACAAGGCCTAAATAAAGAGTTACTCTATGCTAATGCACAGGGTGTTTGTATTAGTTTCCCACTGGTGCTGTAACAAAGTACCACAATCTTAGTGACTTAAAACAACACAAATCTATATGTTACAATTGTGGAGGTCAGAGGTTTGAAATGGGTCAATAGGGCTGTGTTCTTTCTAGAGGCTCTAGGGGAGAATTCATTTCCTTGTCTTTTCTAGTTTCTAGAGGTTGTCTGCCTTCCTTGGCAGACAAGAGAGGATCATTGCCCATATGATAACAGTAGCATGTTATTAATTAAATGCCATGGACCTGAGATTCTAAGAGAGAGCATAAAAGCAAGAATAGTCAAGTAAGTGGGGAGTGAAAAGGAGAGAGAGAAAGAAGGCAGTCAAATATTTCTGCAAGAGAGATAAGGTAAAAAAAAAAAAAAAAAATTAAAACCATTAACCAGGAATTCAGACCAGTCCCTATCTGCTGATCCAAACAGTAACTACCAGTTACATTTCCAGCAGTTACTCAAAGGCAGATATTCAGATTCCCTCCCAATTCAACTCTCTTCCCCTACATGGGGAATTCTAAGACCTAGTGCCAGATTCCAGCCCTAGAAAGCACTGGTTCTTGACTTAGCTATATGTCGGAATAACCAGGGAGCTTTAAAAGAAGTTGATACTTAGATCCACTCTGCAAGATTGTGAATTTTAGGGTATGCTTGGGGACTTGGTCTTTTTAAAGTTCCCAGGTGATTTAAATAGACAGCAAAGCTCAAGAACCACTGGGCCAGAGAATGGATTTGAGAGACAGCCCTCACTTCAAGGTCTACATTTCTAACACTGCTTCCAACTGAAGAGGTTAAAGGGCTTCAGGGGGAGAGGATATTCTTTGTCTTTCACTCAGATTTATTATATATTCTATCTTCTCTTTCATTCACATATTTGTTCATTCACTCACCTATGGGTCATACACTACTCCAGGCTCTTTAAATACAGGCTGTGCAACATATATACTCTCCCACTTCCTCTTCCTAGAAGGAGATTAGACATGAAACAATATCTCACAGATAACCATAAAATTACAAAGTAGTATTTAAAGCAATTCTCTTTGAATACAATCAAAATACTTTTTTAAAAAGCAAAAAGCTGTGTTAAAGTTGATTGTGAGATGACAGAAGAAAACCATGCCTTAAAGTAATAATAGTAGGTAATACCTAGAATGTTGTTTATTGCTTATTGTCTGCATTATAAGAGATACCTACACTGGTAAACTGGTAAATGTTAATAAGCAGCTCTCCAAGTTAAAAAGGAAGACCTTACTTTGTAATGTTTGCTAATTTTCTGATGTAAATACTCCTGCCAGAGCCAATTTCAAAACTACCAACACAATATCAGTGAATGTGGAGTTCAGAAGAGATGTACACAATCAGCTCTCATGGGCTGGTACAAACTAGCACAAGCATGCCATTGGCTATCTGAAGTTCAAATAAACGATAACTGAAAAGAATTCCAACTTGTATACTTATTTTGTTTATTTATTTTTGGTTTTCTCCTCTATTATTTCTTTGTTTCTGAATCATTTTCTTTTTTTTTTTTTTTAAACTTTAAGTTCTAGGGTACATGTGCACAACGTGCATGTTTGTTACATATGTATATATGTGCCATGTTGGTGTGCTGCACCCATTAACTCATCATTTACATTAGGTATTATCTCCTAATGCTATCCCTCCCTCCCCCCTCCACACAATAGGACCCGGTATGTGATGTTCCCCTTCCTGTGTCCAAGTGATCTCATTGTTCAATTCCCACCTATGAGTGAGAACATGCGGTATTTGGTTTTCTATTCTTGAGATAGTTTGCTGAGAATGATGGTTTCCAGCTACATCCATGTCCCTACAAAGGACACGAACTCATCCTTTTTTATGGCCACATAGTATTCCATGCTGTATATGTGCCACATTTTCTTAATCCAGTCTGTCACTGATAGACATTTGGGTTGATTCCAAGTCATTGCTATTGTGAATAGTGCCACAATAAATGTACGTGTGCATGTGTCTTTAGAGCAGCATGACTTATGATCCTTTGGGTATATCCCCAGTAATGGGATGGCTGGGTCAAATGGTATTTCTAGTTCTAGATCCTTGAGGTATCGCCACACTGTTTTCCTCAATGGTTGAACTAGTTTACAGTCCCACCAACAGTGTAAAAGTGTTCCTATTTCTCCACATCCTCTCCAGCACCTGTTGTTTCCTGAGTTTTTAATGATTGCCATTCTAACTGGTGTGAGATGGTATCTCATTGTGGTTTTGATTTGCATTTCTCTGACAGCGAGTGATGATGAGCATTTTTTCATATGTCTGTTGGCTGTATAAATGTCTTCTTTTGAGAAGTGTCTGTTCATATCCTTTGCCCACTTTTTGATAGGGTTGTTTGTTTTTTTTCTTGTAAATTTGATTGAGTTCTTTATAGGTTCTGGATATTAGCCCTTGGTCAGATGAGTAGATTACAAAAATTTTCTCCCATTCTGTAGGTTGCCTGTTCACTCTGATGGTAGTTTCTTTTGCTGTGCAGAAGCTCTTTAGTTTACTTAGATCCCATTTGTCAATTTTGGCTTTTGTTAACATTGCTTTCATGCCTATGTCCTGAATGGTATTCCCTAGGTTTTCTTCTAGGGTTTTTATGGTTTTAGGTCTAATATTTAAGTCTCTAATCTGCCTTGAATTAATTTTCATATAAGGAGTAAGAAAAGGATCCAGTTTCAGCTTTCTACTTATGGCTAGTCAAATTTCCCAGCACCATTTATTAAATAGGGAATCCTCTCCCCATTTCTTGTTTTTGTCAGGTTTGTCAAAGATCAGATGGCTGTAGATGTGTGGTATTATTTCTGAGGGCTCTATTCTGTTCCATTGGTCTAAATCTCTGTTTTGGTACCAGTACCATGCTGTTTTGGTTACTGTAGCCTTGTAATATAGTTTGAAGTCAGGTAGCATGATGCCTCCAGCTTTGTTCTTTTGGCTTAGGATTGTCTTGGCAATGAGGGCTCTTTTTTGGTTCCATATGAACTTTAAAGCAGTTTTTTCCAATTCTGTGAAGAAAGTCATTGCTAGCTTAATGGGGATGGCATTGAATCTGTAAATTACCTTGGGCAGTTTGGCCATTTTCACAATATTGATTCTTCCTATCCATGAGCATGGTATTTTCTTCCATTTGTTTGTGTCCTCTTCTATTTCACTGAGCAGTGGTTTGTAGCTCTCCTTGAAGAGGTCCTTTACATCCCTTGTAAGTTGGATTCCTAGGTATTTTATTCTCTTTGAAGCTATTGTGAATGGGAGTTCCTTCATGATTTGGCTCTCTGTTTGTCTGTTACTGGTGTATAAGAATGCTTGTGATTTTGGAATCCTCCCTAACTCATTTTATGAGGCCAACATCATCCTGATACCAAAGCCTGACAGAGATACAACAAAAACAGAGAATTTTAGACCAATATTCTTGATGAACATCGATGCAAAAATCCTCAATAAAATACTGGCAAACCAGATCCAGCAGCACATCAAAAAGCTTATCCACCATGATCAAGTCGGCTTCATTCCTGGGATGCAAGGCTGGTTCAACATACGCAAATCAATAAACATAATCCAGCATATAAACAGAACCAAAGACAAAACCCACATGATTATCTCAATAGATGCAGAAAAGGCCTTTGACAAAATTCAACAGCCCTTCATGCTAAAAACGCTCAATAAATTCGGTATTGATGGAATGCATCTCAAAATAATAAGAGCTATTTATGACAAACCCCCAGCCAATATCATACTGAATGGGCAAAAACTGGAAGCATTACCTTTGAAAACTGGCACAAGATAGGGATGCCCTCTCTCACCACTCCTATTCAACATAATGTTGGAATTTCTGGCTAGGGCAATCAGGCAAGAGAAAGAAATCAAGTGTATTCAGTTAGGAAAAGAAGAAGTCAAATTGTCCCTGTTTGCAGATGACATGATTGTATAGTTAGAAAACCCCATTGTCTCAGCCCAAAATCTCCTTAAGCTGATAAGCAACTTCAGCAAAGTCTCAGGATACTGAATCATTTTCTTTATTCTTGACAGAATAGTTGGGAAGGGAAGTTTGTGTTTTATAAATGACTCATCTTTCATCTCTTTCCCTGCACTGCTCTCATAAGCTTGTGGTGTTTTGCCACAGCATGACATTGCCTCTACTCTTTCCTGCTCTATCTCTTCTTTTGTCCTTGTTTATGACATAAGCTTGCCAGAAATGTCCTTGGTCATGGCTGAGCCATACTGATCACAATGTTCTAAGTTATAAAACTAATTTCACTCTAGGAACATTTCCTGAGCAGTTACCATGTGCTAGGTACTGATCTCATAAGCATTAACACCATCAACTCATAGACTCTCTCAGCAACACTAAAAGATAGGTGGCATTATTATTTCCACTTGTACGAGGAATAAATGGGGAATAAAGTAACCTGTCCAGGGTCATTTGTATATCCAGTAAGGGAGGAAGACAAATAGTCTGGCTCCAGAGTCTGTGTTTGTAACCCCTATGGAAATGCATCCCCCAAATCCCAGGTTGTCTATAATTAGTGCAGAGAACAGGCCTTACAAAAGAAGTAAGTATTCAGGGTGTTACAATGGTTTGGAAGCATCAGTGTGATCTCTTTTAAATTACTTCATTACCTGCCAGATTAATAGAACTCTATTCTCTACCTGTACATACATTTAGGTTTGGAAAACAGCTGATGTGATGGTTAATACTGTCAACTTGATTGGATCAAAGGATGCAAAGTATTGATCCTGGGTGTGTTTGTGAGGGTGTTGCAAAGGGGATTAACATTTAAGTCAGTGGGCTGGGAAAGGCAGACACACCCTTAATCTGGTGGGCACCATCTAATCAGCTGCCAGTGAATATAAAGCAGGCAGAAAAATGTGAAAAGGCAAGACTGGCCCAGTCTCCCAGTCTGCATCTTTCTCCCGTGCTGGATGCTTCCTGCCCTCGAACATTGGACTCCAAGTCCTTCAGTTTTGAGACTCGGACTGGCTCTCCTTACTCCTCAAGCTTGCAGACAGCCTATTGTGAGACCTTGTGATTGTGTAAGTTAATACTTAGTAAACTCATATATATATATGGGAGTATATACGTATATATAGGAGTGCGTGTGTGTATGTGTGTGTATATATATGGGAGTATATATATAGGAGTGTGTGTGTGTGTATATATATGTGTGTGTGTGTGTGTGTGTGTGTGTATATATCCTATTAGTTCTGTCCCTCTAGGGAACCCTGACTAATACAGTTTATTATCACAATTTTCCTTCTTTTCCATATCTCATCTCTGTAACTTGCATGTGACCCTGCTCCTTTCCCAGTCATTTTTCTAAACACCATTTTTTTTCATATCTTACTGGGGTAACATTTTTCAAACATTTTTTGAGCAATGGAGTTCCTCTATTATGAGTTAGTAATCTCTGCACATAACACAGTCCAAAATCAAAATTTATTATACACAATGAGTACCTGACAAATTTGCTTTCGGCAACTGTGTTTAGTGCAGTAACAAAAACAGTCAGAGAGCTATGTAGCCCTAGGCAGAAATCATATATAAGATGATAGTGATTTTCTGCTCAGTCATCACTTACACCTTTTAGTATAAACTGATATAAAACGGTTTGCCTTTATCATAGGCTCACCCACATACCGACATTACAAGATGGATAAAAAACTTAGTACTTTCTTAGAAGCTAACCACAGGTAAATCATTTTTTCAATTAGTTGTGTTCCTTATAAATTGCAAACATCGATTCTTCCAGTTTAGTATCACAATTCTGAGAGTTGGCTAGAACAAAGCATTATCATTTTGAAGGACCAGGATTATGGTACTGCTGAGTTCTGATGGGTTTAATGTTTTTTAGGTCAACTGTGCTCGCCTGGTTCCCCTGGGTAGCCTGACTCCCCTGATAGTAGTGGTTTTGACCATGATCATCACACAGACTTACCCAAAATTTTTACTACAGAAATGCTCTTTGATATTTTGTATTCTACTGTATTTCCATTTTGTAAAACCGCTAATACTGACTCACCAAATGACTTCATGACTCATTCACGGGTTGCAACTCCTACTTTGAAATTCATTGCCTCAGTAGTGTTGCCTTTGCTCCAAAATGAAGCTCAAACTCCTTAACACAGCACTAGAAAGCTCTTCAGAATCCGCATTTTCCCTTTCTTTCCAACTTCATTTCTCACCACATCCCCTCTGAATGCCAAACTCAAGGCATACAAAACTATTCCCATTTTCCAAAAAGCTTGTTGTCTCTCCCCAAGAACCTTCCACAACATACACTGTGTGCTGTTCACCCTTGCATCCCTAGGTCAACATAGTGCCTAGCACGTATTAGGCATTTAATAAATGTTAGTTAAATGAGTAAGTGAAGGATGAAATGAACAAATGAAAAAAATGCTATGAAAATCTATTCAGAAGAATGTACTGTTACAATAATGTCTCACAGATTTAACTCTGAAAATCCAGCCACATGCTACTGAAAGGAGAAAAAGCACTCAATTTCCTTAATTATAATTAGAGAAATTTGTAATTTCTGAAAACAAGGGTAAATAGTTTCACAAAGACCATATTTACTTTGAGGAAATTTTCACTCATTCTGTTTGAATCAGATGGATCCAGTCTTCAATAAATAAAGCAGACAAGTAAAAGTGATAGCATATTACATTCTGCACCCTCCTTGTATAATGATGATGTGGAAGTTAAACTTTAATAGCATAGGGTCCTGATTACTGTAGCAACTACTCCTATCATATTATAGGTAATCAGAGAGAGATATGCAGCCACAGTCTATTTGCTAATAAAAAGTGCTCAGTGGTGACCTACCACCACTGGCAAAAATAATCTATCCCGTGTTCCTCAGAAGCAAAAGTGGAACACAGCAATGATATATTTTAGGCCACTGGGTCTCAAACTCCATTGAACACATGGACCACTTGGAGAATTTTGTTAAAATGCAGATTTTGATTCAGTAGGTCTGTGATGAGGCCTGAGATTATTCTGAAAAAGTTTCCAGGTGACGCTGATGCTGCGTGTCCATGGACCAGACTTCAAATGGCAAGAAAAGTTCACAATAGATTGAAGACTTCCTGTTGCTCCTAAGGAACAATATTTCCCAGACTAAACTATTTTTTCACTAGGTAACTAGGCCACAAGTTTGTAGTATGACAACTTGACCTAATGACATATAGTGCTGGAAGCAAAACCATTTAGTAAAAGGTGCGGCCTCTTCCTTCCTTTGCCCACTCCCAACACTGCTCCTGTTCCCTTTTCAAATTACAAAGAACCAGTACTATTTATTTTAAAATAAGATATCTTCCAGTTGCCAGTGAAACAACCACTTTTCATTTACCTCCATATAAGGAACTTTTTAAAAAACAGTAACTGCAATTTTCTGCAATATTCTATATTGCTGCTACCCAGAGCTAAAACATGTTGAAAGATGTGCGAAAGCCACGCAGAGCCCAAATAGCTCAGTATATAATACTGGCTCATAAGCCTCTCACCTAACGATTTTTGTTAGAGATTTTCTTCAGGTTTTTAAATGAAAGATAAGGAAATCCCATTCTCACAGAGTCAGCTCCCTATCTGTCAGTAACATCTGTAAATCACAATTTTTCTGACCATAATTGAACAATATGGGTGGTTTTCTTTTAGTTCTCTTTCTTTGTAAAAAGCGTTTTTTTCTATGTACCCTTATCCAGGAAGAGGAGGAAAAGCGGGGAGAGAAGACACATGTATGCAGCTGCTTTCACTATAAAGTCTTTCTTTGGCATGTTTACGTAAGAAAGGCAAAATCCCAGCAAGTTATTTTGTGCACATCAACAAACTGATTCTAAAGTTTATAGGGAGAGGGAAAAGACCAAGAATAACTAACACAAAATTGAAAAAGAAAAATAAAGTTGGAAGGCTGACACTACCCAACTTCAGACTTATTTTAAAGCTACGTTAATCAAGATAGTGTGGTATTGAGGAAAGAACAGATGAATAGATCAACAGAATAGAATAGAGAGCTCAGCAATCACATAAATATAGTAAATTAATCTTTGACAAAGGAGCAAAGACAATAAAATGGAGAAAAGATTGCCTTTTCAACAAATGGCACTGAAACAACTGGACTTCCACATGAAAAATAAAAGAATCTAGACACTACAAGAAAGACCATTTAAAAAGAAGTCTGCCAAGGATAAAAGCAAATCCAATTTAGATAACTAACCATACTTATCTGACATGAAATACTCATTATTGTTATTGAAATAAACTTGTAAATATATCATGGAGAGCTGTTCTTTCAAAAACTTCAGGCTTTCATGGATAAATGTAAAAGAAACAATTTAACCTCTCTGGAGTCCATGCAAGCCTAGCACATTTTGCATCCTCCAGAGATTTCTTAAAGAAGGAGCCAAAACTAGGCCGGGTGCAGTGGCTCATTCCTGTAATCCCAGCACTTTGGGAGGCCAAGGTGGGCAGATTACGAGGTCAGGAGTTCAAGACCAGCCTGGCCAACATGGTGAAACCCTGTCTCTACTAAAGATAGAAAAAATTAGCTGGGCGTGGTGGTGCACACCTGCAATCACAGCTACTCAGGAGGCTGAGGCAGGAGTATCACTTGAACCTAGGAGGCAGAAGTTGCGGTGAGCCGAGATCACACCACTGTACTCCAGTCTGGGTGACAGAGCGAGACTCCGCCTCAAAAAAAAAAAAAAAAATACACACACACACACACACACACACACACAATGTAACCAGTGTCTCTTTCCCATAAATCACTGTTTGGATCAGGTTCATATTGACACTTAGATTCTGATCCAGTAAAATTCCTCCTCACAAGAATAAATCCTTTATTGTTTGTAGATATTACAGTAAATATTCTTTTTTTTTAACCAAGCGTGTAGTTTCATCTGTAGAATAGCTTCATGGTTACCTTTACACTGGAGCCAATACAGACTTCTATGAATATGTATGTGTATTGGGGCCTCTGCATTAGTAGACTTGTGGGCAGGGTGACTTATAGTCAGTGTACAAGAGTTCATTTTCACAAAGGTCTATGAGGAAAAGATCATAGCAAATTTTCACTACAGAAATTTGTCTTCCAGGTCTCAAACTAGTACCTGAGTTCGAGGGGTAGAACTGCTAAAGGCACCACTGCACAAACAGGGCCGAAGCAGGTGGTGAAGCATAATTCACTGCAGAAAGTGAAATTCTTCCCCTGTCAATATAACCACTGTGGTTAAAAACCCAACACTGAAGCAGACTGGTTGGGTCAAAACCTGGCACTAGTATGTCCAGTCTATATGAGCTTGGGCATTTTACTTACTATGAAAAAGTATGATTTTTTTTAAAGGCTACAAATTCCATGACTTTCTGCAAGCTCTCTAAAACATGATTTTGCCACTTGTCACATCAAGTGGAGGAATCTGTTTCCCTATTCTTT
The DNA here is from genome assembly GCF_002776525.5 of Piliocolobus tephrosceles. Classification (NCBI taxonomy): domain Eukaryota; kingdom Metazoa; phylum Chordata; class Mammalia; order Primates; family Cercopithecidae; genus Piliocolobus; species Piliocolobus tephrosceles. Next base: position 68,073,763 of record NC_045436.1, on the reverse strand, counting down.
GAATCTGGGTCAGTGATGTGACCTGCTTTAACACAGAAGTAACGTTTGTGTGACTTTCAATCCTAGGTCTTGAGAGATTCTGATGCTTCTACTCTCTCTCTCTTTTGAAATACGGTGCCTCCACATAAAGAATTCTGGGTATCCTACTGAAAGAGGAAACCATGTGGGACAGAGATGGCCTGTCCCTTGCTGAGGTAAAACAATGAGCCCCCATGAAGTCACCAGATAGATGTAGCACTGAGAGTGAACAAGATGAGACTAGCAGAAGAACTATCCAGATGAGCCAACCTGAAATTGACCCATAGAATCATGAATGATCGTTTAATTCCCTAAATTTTTTGTGGTTTGTTATGCAGAATAGCTAATTAATACATGAACACCTTGCTGATCCTCCATTTTCTCATCTGTAAAATGAGGATAATATTATAATATTATATTTGGCACATAGTAAGCTCTATGTTAAGACTTTGATATCCATTTTCGTATTATTATTTCCACTTCTTTGCAGTGCACAGCAAGGTGGTAGTGCCCAGGATTGCTCACATCTCAGCAAGCCTGCGCCAGCATCACAGGAAAGTCAAAAGACAATATTCATACACCTGACATCATTGTTTCACAGTCACTCTCACCCTAGTGTCCAAATTGAGGTGCTGTCATGTACATTTTCGGGCTATGAACTAAACAGCAAGAATGTCAGCAATATAACTGGTTGCACATGTTCATAATCAAGGGAGGTTCCGTTGGGGTGGGATAGGGAGTTATGCACACAGGGGTTGAGAAAAGTTGTCTTAAATTACAAGACAGAGGCATAGGTCAGTGGGACCGCTTCCTAGGAACATTGGTGTTGCAAAGTTGTGCCTATGGTCTGGGTGGCCTGGAAAGACACATGAGCCTTGAAAGGAACTACAAAATCAGCTTCAGTCCCAACAATATTTTTTTACCACCACTTTTTCTTCCTCTAGAAATGTATTATTGCTTCTGAAACAAACGAAAGCAGCACTCTTTTCTGTTTTCTGAGTACAAATGATTAGTCTGAATCTTCATAGTTTGAGCATAAAAGTAATTCTTTTCATGTAAATTGTACTTATGTGAAATAACTACTTTATTGTATTTTATCATAAATAAGCTATAAGGGACCTGGTTTTTACAGGTGCTTTGTAAAAGTGCATACCAAATATATTTGATATATTACTAACAGTGCAACAAGTTTTTAAAAAATTCTCTAACATCCTTATTGTATATAAAACTATTCTACACACAAATGTAGCTAACACTTTAAGTAGCAGAATTTTGAATATGTAAACAACAATTATAGCTTCCTTTCTTTGCATACCCTCTAGGTGCCTGGTCCTTTTGACACCTCGGGTCATTCATTGTCATAGCAACACTGTAAAGTGGGAATAAGGTTTCCTAAGTTTACATATTAGAACACCAAAGCAAAGAGAAATTAAATAATTATACCACAGTCAAACACTATGTTTGCCAAACTACAATGTTTGCAGATTCTTTTATTTATTTATATTTTTTTTTTGGAGAAAGTAGTAAGGATTTTTATTGTCAAAACAAGAGATCATAATAGAAGACACAAATAAATTAATTCTCATAATTTCAGACTCCAGGGCCCCTCTGTGGAAAGGCCAGCTTCTTATACAGACAAGGTACTATCCAAAACAAAAAATGGGTATTTGAGACCGTGTTCAAGACAATAACTGAACTTGTACACAGTGAGGAGAAATAAAAATGTGGTTTCCCTACTTCCCTCCCTCAGTAAGGTTATGTGTTGCATAAAGGCATGAGGCTTACTTTGGTGAAAAATGCTTTCATACAGAAAATTTTGAATTCATTCACCTCCCACCACAGACGTTCCAGGCCCTGACCTGAACAAGGAAATCAAAATAAGCTAACACTACTGGCTTCACATAAACCTCAAGACTATAATCTAACTGTACCTACCATCTCCTTTACTTTAAAAAAGTTTAAGTCCATTTACCTATACCAAACCAGTAGACCGAATTTTCTCGCTTAGGAAGCTTTTAACCAAATTGGAGGTAAATTAATCTCACTTTAAAGTGCAAGAAAGGCTCTGCTAGGCTAGTGTTTGTTCTGTGGCATAGAACGAGGAGATGCCTCCCCTGGCACTGGCCTAAGAGGCCCCACATGAAGAACTGGCTGCAGGACAGTGATCCATTAGGTCTACCAAAAAGCAGGGAGACTCAAGGTTCAGCCTAGAAGCAGGGGTCCCTGCCAAGTCTGGCTTTAACCTGTACCCAGGTCCCAAACAAATCTTGGGGCCCCTAACTGATAGGACTGGAGCACAGCATCAGCCATCAACAGGGCCAGAGTCGTCTCAGTGAGTCAGTGAGCACCTCTATGCCATGATTTGTCAGTGCTCACATGGATAGTGGTAAAGGAATCAAGAAGCCTGGGTTTTGGAACAGCACAAACATTCTTTACCTAGTAAGCAGTGATCGAAGTTCTTACCTAGAGTAAATGATGAAAAAATAGGTAATGAGGTCCCCATACACCACTGCTGAGAATACTTAGTCTAACTTTAAAGCAGTACAAAATGGCTTCCTCCACACAACAAGAGCAAGCTTTGTACTAATGTTTCTCAAAAGCCAATTATGTCTCCAGCTCTAGCCTCAATTTAACAGGTTTTTTACTTTATTTATTTATTTATTTAGAGACGGAGTCTTGCTCTGTCGCCCAGGCTGGAGTGTAATGGCATGTTCTCGGCTCACTGCAACCTCTGCCTCTTCGGTTCAGGCAATTCTCCTGCCTCAGCCTCCCAAGTAGCTGGGACTACAGGCACCTACCATCACGCCTGGCTAATTTTTGTATTTTTAGTAGAGATGGGGGTTTCACCATGTTGGCCAGGCTGGTCTCGAACTCCTGACCTCAGGTGATCCACCTAACTTAGCCTCCCAAAGTGCTGGGATTACAGGCGTGAGCCACCGTGACCATCTGATTAAGTTTTTAAATATACCTTTCCTATATGAAAGCCAAGGTAAAAGGAGAGTGGGGTGCAAGAAACCTTCTTTACCAGAATCCCTGGAAAGGGCTCTAGAAGCCAGTGAGTGTGAGCGCATTCAAGTCACAGGGTTTGAGATTATGGGCCCGTGGTGGCTGTTTCTTCCCTTTCATCATTGGGATGTCCATCTTGGGCAGCTTCAAGGCTGCTGGATCTTCAGCCATTCGGTTGGCCTGGGCACGGATCAGTTCCATTGGAGAGGGTTTCTGGGCTCCTCAGTAGGCCTGGGTGGCAAAACTTCCAGAATCATACTTCTGAAATGATCTCGGTCCAAAGAGGCTCCACTTATCTGACAAGTTGCTGTCCTTATCCCCACTTCCAGAGTCCATGTTGCTAGGATTTGGGCCAGGTAAGGCTGTGGAAGAACCAGAAGTGAACCAGCCCCTGGGTCTCTGCTTAGGTGAAGAGTGAGGAGTGGTGCCTGGGGTGGACTGGGCTGATGCAGGCTGCCTCTCTTCTTTTGTTATCTCTCCACTCTGTAGCTTTAGTTTGTGGAGTGCTTATGCCACCCTAAGGTACCTGGTCTCTTCAGTGGTGAGGCCCTGGTGGAGTGGGTAGCCAGTATCTCTCAGTCCTGCCTGTTGCCCAAAATGCTGAATGCTTTCCTGAGTCTGTTTTGTGATCAGAGAACTCATGATGACATGAGTAGCTTTAGCTTTCACCGCTGGGACCTTGTCCACACTGTCAATGGCCGATGACAGGGTCATGGCAGGGGAGGGTAGAGTGGCCTCTCCTTCCTCCACCTTGGCGAGGAGCTGATACTTGCGCTCTGGAATTATTGGTTTCCAAGGGACGCTGCCCATGTCTGATGGAGGAGGAGTAATGGGTGCAGGGTCCTTGAGAGTATTATCAAAGCTGAGTGCCCAGGGGTATATCCCGAAGGGCAGGGACATCTTGCCTAGAGGCCCACTAGCCTCAAGAGCAGGCACTCCTGGTTGTCTTGAAGCCATTGAAAGTCTGGGATCCAGGTGTTTTTCTATATAGAATTCTGACTAAGTCCCTGTTACCATGGTGAAATGATGTGATGACTAAGCTGACAGACAGACGTTAATGAGGAACATGGTCCAGCTGCTGCAAACTAGCAAAGCTTCCCAGGAAGAGTCCATCCAGAGGTTCTGTTATCCTGCTGCCGCGGGACTGCCTGTGGCCCGGAGTCCGGCAGTAAAAAGGTTCTGAGGACCCACGTCCTCCAGAGGCTTGGCGCAGTCTGGACCCAGCCATGGTGAGAGCAACGGCGACTTCGAAGGTCTCCAGGACTCACTAGGCAACACTGCCTGACGTTTGCAGATTTTAAATGCATCTCAATTCCACAGGAAATTGTTTAAAAACGTTAACATATTTTCATACATGTATTAAAGGGGGCTTTAAAATGAGATTGCATAAATGAAAATATGTAAATGCTATATGCTTCATAGAGAAATCAAGTGGGAAATAAGAAGAACTAGATATGCATTAATATTTTTGTTAAAATAAAGCTTGATCTAAAACCTTTATCTTTGTCATATTTTCTGCAGCCACATCAACCACTGGGGGGCAGCATCAAACATTATTTTATAACTTCTCTCCTTGGTCTTCTAATAGGGGAAGCTTTAATGACAGGCCATGGAATTTATAATCTAGTTAATACAAACACTGATTAAGGGTGGAACAGGATTAGAACTCAATATTGTTTGATTCCACAATCCATGTTTATTTTCACAGCATCAAACTGTTTCTCTATCCTTCTATTTCTCCTGGGATGTAAGAACATGCTGTCTTTGAAGATTTCTATTACCCTGAATAGCCTACAATCTCTCTGATACGACAGTAAATGTATTTCTCCAAAACCAAGCTACAGGTGGGACTAATTTAGTTTTTCAAAGACAGATAAAAACAATAAGCACTTACTTGATTACTTCAGAATTCATCGTTAAGAATCTTTAGTTTTAAGACATAAAAGCAAACAAATAGTATAGCTTCTGCTGAATTTTTCTTAAAGGCACAGACTGAGAGGGAACTGCCAATACCAACTTCTAGAAACCCCATTCACTGACCTTTCAATAATTCCTTAGCAGAGGGAGAAGGCATATGTCCACTACTAGAAGGAATTGGCAGCCTGGAAGTTGGTCCACTGGGGAGTATATATAATAAATGAGATGGGAACAGCAGAGGGAGATCCCAGCACTTCATCCCAAGGCAGGAAAGGCAGACAAGGAAGGGCTATTCAGAACTCTGGTTCAGCTTGATCCTGAGAAACCTAGTGCAGGGTTTAGCCTTATGGGGACACATATGATCAGGGAGCTTTAGTCCCTGGAAGTTGACTCACTCCAATAGACATAAATGGCCGACTCTGCTAAACATATCTATCTACCCTGAGTACCTTCCTACGGAAGAACTTCGTGCTAAGCAGACAAGCCTTTCCAAGGAGCTTGGTGGCTAACAGGGTCCCAAGTGTCACTACTGCAGTTGTTAGCTTGTCACACCTCCATGGATTCAGTTAGTAAGGAGACAATGAGCATCAATGGATTCAGGAAGTTTATTACTTGCACAGACGTCAAAGGCCAGATCAACACAGGAAGACACTGAGCCTTGAAGAGCAAGATGACTGACAGCATGGGCAATGGGTTGCTCTGCTGGGGAGGAGCAACCCTTAAACCACAGCCAAGCAATTGTACAGATTTATACAAAAGACTGCAGCTGAACCTTAAGTGGGAGCAGGGTGGGAAGTCTTACACTCAACTGAAACCAAACGGGAGACAGATGAGAGAAAGTCAGTCTCCCACAAGACAGGGATAAGAAACTGCCTCACAGTGGCTCCTCAATAGGCTTTTCTCCCTGCTGTAGGAGGTATCTCCAGGTCTTTGAATAGGAGTGACGATGGCACTCCCTGAGGTGCATGATTAGTTCTACGAGTAAGACAGCAAGGCCAAACTGGCTAGAATCCTTCCAGAATTTTCTGCAGCTACCAGGAAGTTCTCTCTCTTATTTCCTGAGATAAAAAGTTTTATTTTTTATTCCAGAATTTTTTATTGTGGTAAAATATATATAACATAAAATTTAGGATTTTAGCCATTTTTAAGTGTATGATTCAGTGGCATTAATCACATTCACAGTCTCATGCAATGATCACCACTATCTGTTTCAAAAACTTTTTCATAACCCCAAACAGAAATTTAAGGATTAAGCAATAACTTCCCACTCTGCCCTCCCCATACCCCCTGGTAACACTAGTATCTTTTCTGTTTCTATGACTTTGCCTATTCTAAATAGTTCACATAAATAGAATCACAGAATATTTGTCCTTTTGTGTCCGGCTTATTTCACTGAGCATAATGCTTTCAAAGTTCATCCACGTTGTAGTATCAGAACTTCCTTCCCTTTCATGGCTGAGTAATATTCCACTATGTGTATACACAGCATATTTTGTATATCCATTTGTCCATCAATGGACCCTTGGGTTGAGACAGGGAGTTTTAAAGAAAATGTAAGCTTATAGCTCCTGGGGTCAACTTACACACTTGGGCAAAAGACAGCTCAAGAATGAAACCACAACACAGAGGGAAGTGAATCTGGCCACAGAGGGGGAAGACGGTCATTGTTGAAGACTTTAATCCATTTATGCCTAAAACCAGCCCTAACTTTGAGCTTTTCAGTTGCAGAAGTAGAATATTCCCCTTTTTTTCTTAAGGTAGTTTAAGTTGGGCTTCTCTCCCTATAAACAAGAATCCTAATAAATCAACCACTTGTCAAAGAATAGTTATGTTTTAGAAAAGCAAACTAAAAAGGGCATTCATTTTATGCCTCCTAAGTGCATAGTGAAATGTTTAAAACTTTCTTACTGCTAAATCCTTTCCTGTCACTATTTTAAATATAAACTGTTCTTGTCCTAAGTGGAGAGAATCTTTTACATAAATCCCATTGCTGTTACTGCCACTCTCCCACCTACCAAGAAAATTTAGTGACCTACAGTATCTTTTCTTCTCAAAGTGTGCACATAGTTGATTTTAGGAAAGATCAACCAGAGGCTGGTCCACAGCATAATTCCTGACCTTACTTCCAAACTACTGTTGCTGTTGGGCCTCTGTTTAATTTACATCTTTTTTAAATACTTCCTTATTTTAAATAAGGAAGTTCTTCATCAACAGCTTTTATCATTTCTGTTGACTTTTTAAGCCCCGCAATACTGTTGATTTTACACCAATCTTACCATATGTAAATTTCCCCAGGCACTCTAAAATTTCTGAAACATCATAGAAAAAAAATTCTATAACAAATGTAACTGATGTTTTCTAGTCACTGATTGAATAATAAAATGGGACTGAAGAAGTTCCAGGTTAAGCTCTCTGTTCTAAATTGGCCCTCAAAATTAAGATCTTTTCACTAAATGAAGTTCAACAACCTCCTTTAATTCATTTCACAATGTATCAGCTCTCAATCTCTAAAAACACACCCTAACATTTCATGTTGTGTATAGCGAGTGCTTTCTTTCTTTCCCTCCTTTCCTTCCAGTTACATCCGTTCATTTTTCATATAAAATCATATGCAAAACTCTAACTCTTAAAAAGAGAGACAGGACCTGTTATAATGAAGCTTGGAACTTCGCCTCCTACCATTCTATTACCCGCCCACATCTGCTACTGTGGCCCTGGGCAAAATAGACTGAAAAACCTTTGTGGTGAGGTGTGCTAATTTATAACTAAAGTTCTATTCTCCAGGCAAGAGAATAATTCTTCTTGTATTTCTTTGTATGGCTTATATTCCAAACTTTTCACCATTTTTGACTTCTTTCCAAATTCATCTTGAAAGACTCTAAAAACGTCAGCGGCTTTAGTAAAGATGCAATAGGCTACAGAAAATGGAAGAATTGCCTCTGAGCTCCTTGTTGGACTCCAGTTAATATAATCTGCTTTTGCATTTTCTAAGCATTCTGACTGCCATTGCTATTTTTTAAATACATAATAGCTATATTGAGCTGGTACATGGGGTAGGCACTGCACTTTTTTAAAAAAAAAATACGTCTATTATTTCTTTAATCTTCATATCAGCCTGAGTACTGGAGCTGTCAGCATTTACACTACATCAATGGCTATAAATCTTGGCTGCAAATTATAACTTTTTTAACTTGGGGAACTCCTGGTGCTGTCAGCATTTACACTACATCAGTGGCTTTCAACTTTGGCTGCAAATTATAACTTTTCTAACTTGAGGAACTTTTGAAAACTCCATACCAATTATTATAATCAGACCAATTAAATCGGAATCTCCAGGGGTAGGAACCAGGCATCTGTGCTTTAAAAAACTCCCAGATGATTCCTACATGTTGCCAAGATTGAGCATGACCACTCTAAGAGAAATTCTCATATCAACTGCTGAGAAAATTAATTTTCTGTATTTTCTTACCCTAATACTCTTCAAAAGTAGTAAAGGTGCATGAAAGTGTACTTCCCCCAGCGATGCTGCCATTACTTAGAATATATTTCAAACTCCTTTTTTTTGAAATTGCTTTTAGTCATTTTGCCAGCCACTGCTAGAAAATTCTTTTCACTGCCCACAAAAGGATTTGGGAGAAAGCTGCAGAACTGTGTGTGCACCTGGGGAGACCATTCTCCCCCGGGCTGTGCCTGCATCCACAGCAGGACGAAAGTGGATACAGAGTCCAGCAGGATCCTAGCAAGGCCACTACTCCAGGCACACCCCAAACACTCCCCATCTCATCTTATTAATGCTTACAGTCATAAAGCAGGCTAGCATTAGAACTGATTTTCTATCTCCTTCTGGGAAGTGTTCAGAATTAGTATTCCTATGCCTTAAGTTTTCATTTACCTCAGCTACCACGAGTCCCATTCTCTCCCAGTCCATCCCTCAACTTTGGACTCAAACCCATCAGACTGTGAACATCCCCTAATCTGATTCAAGCTCCCTACTCCTCATTACTTGCACTGCGTGCTCTGGAACCCTGACATCTACAAAACCCCCTGCATTCTCCATCACTTCTGTGAATGCTTCCTCCCCTTCTTAGTCTAATGGAAACTTGGCTTTTCCACAGAAACACAGCTTTCTCAATACCTGCAATATCCCAGTGCACACAGGAAATACCTAGGAAATGCTGAATACAAGAATGACTCATAGTGTCATTAATAATACTTTAGACGTTGGGCAGAGGAACAAGATACCATGAGAGAATGATGGATGTTGGCAAGATATTCATGTGTGAGTGCCAAGTCTTCAGATCAGGTGAAAGACCATGGCTTATGATATTGATTAGATACCGATTGCAGAATCATCAGCAAAGAAGTGAGAGTCGTGACTATAACCTCTATGCAGAAATTGATGATGAAAGAAAAGAGATTGCATGCTAAGCTTCAGTGGACACTTACTTGCAAAATAAGAGAAAGATTGAGAACCCTCAAAAGGCAGAAAATACAGAGATAGAGACATAAAGGAAACAAAGAAAGACAAAGACTAGTTCATGGAAACTTAGAGAAGAGAGTGGTATTCTGTAGCACTGGTCACAAGCAAACTCAATTGTTCTACATTTAGCTGGAAGAAACAGAACATGTTCAGTGAGTGAATTTGGAGGAGCATTTGGACATTGTGAAGAAAAAAATAAAAAAGAGGAAAAAACAAAACAAAACAAAACAAAATGAGGAGGAACAAGCTGCAGATAAGAATAGGTAAATTTGGTGGCCCTAAGGAGGCAATGTGCAAATCCACTGCTGCAGTCTAGCCAAGGAAATCAGAGAAGAGAACAGAGACAAAACTTTCCTAAAGGAAAGGGCCATGGCAGCACAACTCCACCCTCATATAAGTAATTTAAAAAACTCATAAGCATATGTTGTTTATAATACTTGGGGACATAGAATCCCCACTCCTGCTAGCTCCATGTTGGAAGGAGTCCTGGAGAGTAGAGAGTGAGTCAACTGGTAGACGGAAGGTAAGACGATAAGGGAATGATGGCAATGCAAGGTGGATGAAAGGAATTGAATGTCAGCTTGCCTCCATGCTGGGCACACTTAGATGCTGTGGATCAGCTGTATCTCTTTCCAACTTCAGTGTAATTCATGTAAAAACATGTTTGTGGCTATACTTTGCCTCACCTATTATTCATGGTCCCCAGCAGTGTACAAAAGAAAACTCAATGTCTTTGCTCAGTGGTGTGCTGGAAAACAACAGTTTGATTTCTGTTCGTTTGTGATTTTTTTTTTTCACTTTTTTATAAACAGGCCTAACTAGTAAGTGCTGATTTCCATGATGTGAATACTCCTGCCACAACCAATTTTAAGGTAACAACATGAAGTCCCTGAAAGGGGACCTGAGTAGAGTTGTGCACACTGGGCTCTGTAAGGCAGTGTGGCTGGAGACAAGTGTAACTGGTTTGGGCTGGGGCTGATGCAGTCCATCTTCAAAAGCCTGTTATCTCTGTGTAGCCAGGTCTAAGAACCATTACTTACTTCAAGTAGTGCTTAACAAACTTTTTTTTTCCTTGTAAAGACCTGAGCTGACTTCTCTAGTGCTTATCAAACTTTAATGTGCATGTGAAACAACTGAGAACCTTGTTAAAATGCAGGTTTTGACTCAATAAGTGCTGCTGGTCCCCAGAAAGAAAGAGGAATGGACTAAAAAAAAAAATAAAACAGTCATTCCCAGCCTTACCATTATCGGAAATATTTGAGAGACAGGCAATGTAGAGATGTCACAAACTGGAAGTCCATGAATTATCTGTGACCGAGCCATAAAGATGCTTTCTTTTACTCGATTGCATTTTACTTTTGGATTTGACTTAGAAGTCAGCATCATAAAAATCTGTATTGCCAGCTTTTCGGAAGGAGAGGTGGGGAAGCAAGAACAAGGACAAAAGAAGATGTGACAATCCAGGGCACCACTCCAGCATGCTGCAATCCTGCCCCCTTTAGAGGAGACAGTCTTTCTTTCATCGCTGTTGTTTCCTGGTGATCTTCATTTCTTTGTTTCTGTTTCCTACCTCACCCCTGAAGGAATCTGAGGGGTATTCATATTTTAGGTTTTTATATATATATATACTTTCCTCCCCAGTTGCACTACTTTTCTGTCTCATTTCCTGCCATTCCCCACATATAAACTGTGCATTCTTGCAATGCCTTGCATGGTATTCTTGGAATACACCATCTTCTTTCTTGCCTCCAACTTGGCACTGACCCCTGTTCCTAGAACACACTCCATCCTCTGCTGGAAACAGTCTAAATTATTCTCTGAATTATTCTTCAAGACCTAGCTTGAACATCACATCCTTGAGGAAGCCTTCCTGATTATTCTGTGCTCCTAGAGCAGAGTGGATCCTCTTTCTATCAAATCCTCTTATTGCTAATTTTGGGGCCATCTCCTATTCTCTGAGGTCCTGAAGGGCACAGATAGACTTGACTCACTTTTGTACTCTCAAGGTAGAATACTTTGCCAGATAGGACATCCTCAATAGCTTTGTAAAATAATAAATTGTGAATTAATTTTTGGCTCTTAGATTACATTTTCTTGAACTTTTCTTTTGTTAATTTATCAAGGAAATTTTGCAATGATTATCCTGTTCTATAATGCACAAGCTAATTCTGTTTTCATATTTATCTCTAACCCCTCTACAGGCTCTCACCTCTCCCTCGCACTTCAATTTTGGTATTATTTACTCGATTTATAAGATTATTATTTACTCTATAAATCTTGTCCCAGATAAACATAGGCCACCCCCAATTAAACACCCCTTAATAGAATCAATACCTTATACTTTCATGGCATGACCAACATTTTTCAAAGCACTTTTACTAACACACTTTATTCTCACACTAACCATGTAAAAATAAATGAGCAATGTATTACTCTCCTTCAGTATTTAGAAGCTAAAGTGAAATGTTCTCCATGAAGTAAGAAGCAGGGAGAAAAGAAAACTTGAGAAAAACCTTGGCAGTTCCCAAATAAGCCCTGAGGATGGACGGCCTTTCTCGGCCATCATTCCCCAATATGAACAGGAGCTCAAGATCTGACTCACTGCACTTTCTTTCCTTCTTTTTTTTTTTTTTGAGATGGAGTCTTGCTCTGTCACCCAGTCTGGAGTGCAGTGGCACGATCTCGGCTCACTGCAACCTCTGCCTCCTGGGTTCAAAAATTCTCCTGCCTCAACCTCCCAAGTAGCTGGGACTACAGAAGCGTGCCACCATACCCGGTTAATTTTTTTTTGTTGCTTGTATTTTTGGTAGAGATGGAGTTTCACCGTGTTAGCCAGGATGGTCTTGATATCCTGACCTCGTGATCCACCCGCCTTGGCCTCCCAAAGCGTTGGGATTACAGGCGTGAGCGACCGCGCCTGACTGGACTCACTGCACTTTCAAACATCTCTAATCCCTAATATTTTACTGAAAAATTGAGACTCAGACATGCAAAATTAATATGTATTACGGCCAAAATAGTAATCCAGGTCTTTTGATCCCCACCATAAAATCCCACTTTGCATAATTATTTTCACCTTTACAAATGGAGCTATAATCATCCCCAGTACAAATAAGCTTCATAAATCTGCTTTCACAAACATTTAGAAATGAAAACTCACATGCTTTTCCCCCAAAACACAAGTTCTGTATGATGATCAAAAAACACCCCACTAATTTTATGGAGTTAGTTGCACAGAGCAACTTTAAAATGCCCAAATATAATTACTGCATCAGTGTGCATAAGAAAGTCTCTAATTCATAAATCAATGTCTTACTTTCCACATTGCGTATTACTTTCAAGTCAATGCTCTGTACTCAATGTTTAATGCTTTTTTGAAAATACTTACATTGTAGATTGATAAGAATCAAAGACTTTAACATTCTGACTCACTAACAGCAAACTCAGTTTAAGCTAATCGGGAAAAAAGCAATGCTCACGATCTCAAATTGGTAATGGTAGGATGAAACACCATGACTTTAAGAGAATTAGTAATGGTATAGAAATAGCAGAGATTGAAGGCATAATGATCTATTTCTCTTACATTTCTAACCATTTTGATGTGGCCACAAGAATACACCCAACCGGGAAAATGCAGAGGCCCACGGTGCACCATAAGCACTGGTGAGAACACAACACTACTGCTGATGGATTTACACCAGGGCATTCTCCAGCTGTGTTTTTGGAACGGTTGGATCATCTGCAGAAACAGTATATCTTTTTTGCCAACCTCCACACACTGTTCCCAACTCAGTGACTCCATCTCTCTTCTGTCATTTTTGTTCCTATAAACATTATACGGAAGGAGGAGAATGTCATCTCTCATTTTTTAATAGACAGGAGGGCATCAGTTTTCTGTGTTCCTTCTTCCTGCATGACACTTAATACAGTTTTTTAAAGGATAAGTTCAGTATATTTTTACTGCACATTAATTATATTTGTTTTATGTTCATAGGTACAAGAAGCTGTCTGCAAGCCACTGGGAAGTGAGGGTGGAGGCTGGGGGAATGAGGAAATGAGATTTTTAACTTTGGTTTGCTCTTTCTTAGAACTTCGCCACCTGTGTTCACTTGGATGTAAGTTTTTTTTGCCGCCTGTGATTTCTGTCCAGCGCTTCCTCCTTGTGGCATAGAGACATACATTGGGGAAAGGCTTGGGAAAGGTCCCGAGCGGTGAGGTAGGGAGTCGCACCCCTCGCCACTTATTTCAGCTCCCTTTTCTGTAATTACCAGATTTGTCTCCCCTGGTTTTCTTACTAAAAGTAAGATAAAAAATATTTCAAATAATTAAACAAACCAAAGTTAAAAATCTGCCTGAAAGGCAGAGGGTTAACGGAGAAGGAGCGGGGCGCGACTCTTACCCCCAAGCCAGTTGTCGGAAATGTTCTGGAGCATGGTGACGGGGATGCAGAAGAAGGTGATGAGCAGGTCACTGAGCGCCAAGGAGCAGATAAAGATATTGGTGACGGTGCGCATGGCCTTGCTGCGGGTCACCACGTAGAACACCAGAGCATTGCCAAAGAGCGCCAGGGCGAAGATGAGCACGCCGGTGAGCACGAGGGCCAGCTTGGCGCGCCCAGGTAGCTCTGGGGTGTAGACGAGCGGTCGCAGCCGGTACAGAGCGATGAACTGCTCCCGCGTCAGGTTGTGGTCCCGCAGCAGCCGGGAGAACTGCTCCGGGGTGATGTTGAGCGCCTGCATTGCTGTACGCTCCCGGGACGCGGGGCCACCGCCCGCTACTTCCTGGCCACCCGCGGCGCAGGGAGGGCTTCGGGGGAACCAGGAGGAGGCCGCCTCCCTTCCTCTGCTCTGGACTCAGGCGCGCGGGAGGGCTCTCGGCTGCACCGCGGGAGGTTAGAGAAAGGCGAGCAGCTCAGGGATCAAATCCACGATAAAGAGGCAGGAAGCCAAAGCACTGGGAAACTCAATCTCAGTGGCCAAAAAATATTCGCGGTTCAAATAAAGTTCTTCCCTTGCTCTTCCCTAAGGCGAGGCGCCGCGACGGTACGGGGTGCTGGAACGCCATGTGAGGGTCCCAGCGCCTCTCGCTCCCCGCCTTCTGGCCATGCGATGCGGACGCCGGACCCGGTAGGGAAGCGGCGGAGGGTGGGGCTGAACTCGGTGACGCCCCCCTCCCACCCAGCTTCAGTGGCGCCAACGCCGCTTCCCCGCACCCTTAGGGCGAGGGAAGACTTCCCTGGCTCCCCACCTTACTGCCGCCCAGCGCCTTTCTCAGGGCATGGCCCCAGTCAGGTCATGCTTATATGTGAAACTGAGTATTGCGGGATTCCACAGTTTCAAGTTTCTCCTCTTGAAAAATAATGGGAGCCACAACTACCCAAGGCAAATAAGGTTTATTTTAAATTATTTTCTGTATTGAAAAATAATTAAGATAGTTAAAATATAGAACGTGGGAAATTGCAAAGATAATACAGAAAGATCCTGTGTACCCGCCCTTCACCCAGTTTCCTCCATTCGTTACATCTTAGTTAACTACGGAACAATACAAAACCAGGAATTTGACACAGGTACAGTGTTTGCATATTTTTATCTCAAGTGTAGATTCCTGTAGCCATCAGGATACAAACTCTTCTATCACCACAAAAATCTCCTTGATGCTTTTTATACTCACACCAAGCCCCTCCCTCCACCATCTCTAACCCCTCACAACTACTAATCTGTTCTCTCTCAACTTTTGTCAGAACATTATATAAGGGAAACCATACAATATGCTTCCTTTTGATATTGAATTTCCTTCGCTTAGCCTAATACCCTTTAAATCCATCCAAGTTGTATGTATTAATGGCTGTTTCTTTTTATTGCTGAGGCTACATATCACCGTTTATTTAACCATCCACCTCTTGTAGGACATTTTGTTTGATTACCATTTTGAGCTGTTACAAATAAAGCTGCTATAAAGAATCATGTACTGGTTTTTGTGTGAACAATTTTCCTTTCTATAGGAAATGCCAAAAGGTTTTGATCATTGAATCTGTAATGTGTATATTGAATTTTTAAAGAGATTGACTACTTTTCAGAGTGCCTGTACAATTCTCCATTTCTACCATCAATGCATGACGAGTTACGTTTCTCCACATCCTTGCCAGCATTTGGTTTTGTCACTATTTTTTTTAAGCTGTTCTAATAGATGTGTAGTGATAACTCTTTAGGACCTTAATTTACATTTCCCTAATGGCAAGTAATATTGAACCTCTCATGTGCTTATTTGCCATCCTTGTATCTTCTTTGGTGAAACGTCTTTCCATGTGTTTTGTCAATTTCTAATTGTATTGTTTAGTTTATTTGCTGTTGAAAGTTCTTTTTATATTGTACGTACAATTCCTTTGTCAGTAAATGGTTTGCAAATATTTTCTTCCAGTCTGTAGCTTGTTATTTATCTTCTTACAGAACAGCTTTTAGTTTTAGTGAAGTCGTATTTACCAATGTTTTCTTTTATAGATAGCTTTTAGTGTTCAGTCTAACAACTTCACCAAAGCCTATTTCTCAAAAACTTTCTCTTAGGTATGTTTCTAAAACTGTTACAGTTTTATATTTTATGTTTTGGGCTCTCTATTCTGTTGAATTGATCTATATGTCTATCTATCCTCCACATTCTTGACTACTGTAGCTGTATAATAAGTTTTGAAATCAAGTAGAGCAATTTCTCTTACTTCATTCTTATTTTTCAAAATTATTGTAACTATTCTCAGACCTGTGCTTATTCATATACATTTTACAATCAACTTGTCTATGTCTACAAAAAACCTTGCTGGGATTTTGATAGGAATTGACAAATTTACTAGGTTGAGTTTTTCAATCCATGACTAGAATGTCTTTCCATATATTTAGATCTGCGATTTATTTCAAAGGCATTTTACAGTTTCAGCATGTAGGTCCTGTGCATATTTTTAGATTTGCACGTAAGTATTTCATTTTGGGGGGACGTTTGTACATGGTACTTACTGTATTGAATTTTTCATTTTTGGTTCCATGTGTTCATTACTAGTATGCAGAAATCCAATTGATTTTGTATGTTGATCTTGATTCCTCCAATGTTGATGAATTTACTTAATTTTATTAGGAGGTTGATATGGTTTGGCTCTGTGTCCCCACCCAAATCTCATCTTGTAGCTCCCATAATTCCCATGTGTTGTAGGAGGGACCCAGTGGGAGATGATTGAATCATGGGGTGGGTCTTTCCTGTGCCGTTCTTACGATAGTGAATGGGTCTTGTGAGATCCGATGGTTTTAAAAACAGCAGTTTCTCTGCACAAGCTCTCTCTTTGCCTGCTGCCATCCATGTAAGATGTGACTTGCTCCTCCTTGCCTTCCACCATGATTGTGAGGTGTCCCCAGCCATGTGGGACTGTAAGTGCAATAAACCTCTTTCTTTTGTAAATTGCCCAGTCTTGGGTATGTCTTTATCAACAGTGTGAAAATGGACTAATACAGAGGGTTTTTTTTTTGGTAGATTTCTTGGACTTTTCTATATAGACAATCACATTATCTGAGAAGAAAGACAGTTTTATTTCTTCCTTTCTGATCTGTATGCTCTTTATTTCCTGCTTTAGTTGTTTGTTTAGGTTTTTTAATTTTTTTTATTTTTTTGCCTTAGCTCAATGGTTGGAGAATACAGTTTACTATGTTAAATGGTGATGGAGAATAGAGATCCTTGTCTTGTGCTCAATCTTATAAGGATGTATTCAGCCTTCTTTCACCATTAAGTATAATGCTGGTTGCAGATGTTCTTTATCAACTTGAGAAGGTTACTCTCTACTCTCAACTTGTGGAGAGATTCTATCAATGGTGTTAAATTTTGCCAAATGATTTTCTGCATCAATTAATACTATCATGTGATTTTTTTCTTCAGCCTGTTAAAATGGTGGATTACATTGATTGGCTTTTGAATATTGAATCAGTCTTGAATATTTTAAGTAAACCCCATTTTAGTCATGGTGTGTAATTCTTTATATACATTGTTCATTGTTAAATTCTATTAGTTAGGATTTTAAAGAATTTTATGTCTATCTTCATGAGGGCTATTGGTCTGTAATTTTTTTTCTTTTTGTATTTTTTATCCTGGTTTTGGCATTCAGGTAATAATAGCATCATAGAATGAATTGGGAGCATTCTCTCCTTTTCTATTTTCTGGAAAAGACTGTTTAGAAATGGTATTAATTCTTCTTTAAAAGTTTGGTAGTATTCTAAGAATTCCTTTAAAGGTGTTCCTAAATGATGGATTTAATTTTGTTAATAGTTTAGTAATATTCAAATTATCTATTCCATATCGGGTGAGTTTTTTTAAGAATTGATAAATTCCTTCTGAATTTATGTGTGTAGAGTTGTTAATAGTATTCTCTTAATATCCTTTGTATGGCTGAAGGATATCCCGTCTCATTCCTGATTTTAGAATTTCTGCCTTCTCTCTCTCTTTTGTCAATCTAGTTAGAGGTTTGGCTATTTTATTGCTATTTACAAAGAAACAATTCTTAGCTTCACAGATTTTCTCTATTATTTTCTCTGAATTTCATCTCTTGATTTTCATGCTCTTATCCTTATTATTTTCTTCCTTCTACTTGCTTTCATTTTATTTTGCTACTCGTTTTCTAGTTTCTTGAGGTAGAAACTTTAATTATTTACTTGGAATCTTTTCTCTTTCCTTTTTTTTTTTTTTTTTTTATTATACTTTAAGTTCTAGGGTACATGTGCATAACGTGCAGGTTACATATGTATACATGTGCCATGTTGGTGTGCTGCACCCATCAACTCGTCAGCACCCATCAATTCATCATTTATATCAGGTATAACTCCCCAATGCAATCCCTCCCCCCTCCCCCCTCCCCATGATAGGCCCCAGTGTGTGATGTTCCCCTTCCCGAGTCCAAGTGATCTCATTGTTCAGTTCCCACCTATGAGTGAGAACATGCGGTGTTTGGTTTTCTCTTCTTGTGATAGTTTGCTAAGAATGATGGTTTCCAGCTGCATCCATGTCCCTACAAAGGACGCAAACTCATCCTTTTTTATGGCTGCATAGTATTCCATGGTGTATATGTGCCACATTTTCTTAATCCAGTCTGTCACTGATGGACATTTGGGTTGATTCCAAGTCTTTGCTATTGTGAATAGTGCCGCAATAAACATACGTGTGCATGTGTCTTTGTAGTAGCATAATTTATAATCCTTTGGGTATATACCCAGTAGTGGGATGGCTGGGTCATATGGTACATCTAGTTCTAGATCCTTGAGGAATCGCCATACTGTTTTCCATAATGGTTGAACTAGTTTACAATCCCACCAACAGTGTAAAAGTGTTCCTATTTCTCCACATCCTCTCCAACACCTGTTGTTTCCTGATTTTTTAATGATTGCCATTCTAACTGGTGTGAGATGGTATCTCATTGTGGTTTTGATTTGCATTTCTCTGATGGCCAGTGATGATGAGCATTTTTTCATGTGTCTGTTGGCTGTATGAATGTCTTCTTTTGAGAAATGTCTGTTCATATCCTTTCCCCACTTTTGGATGGGGTTGTTTGTTTTTTTCTTGTATATTTGTTTGAGTTCTTTGTAGAGTCTGGAAATTAGCCCTTTGTCAGATGAGTAGATTGCAAAAATTTTCTCCCATTCTGTAGGTTGCCTGTTCACTCTGATGGTAGTTTCTTTTGCTGTGCAGAAGCTCTTTAGTTTAATGAGATCCCATTTGTCAATTTTGGCTTTTGCTGCCGTTGCTTTTGGTGTTTTAGACATGAAGTCCTTGCCCATGCCTATGTCCTGAATGGTACTACCTAGATTTTCTTCTAGGGTTTTGATGGTATTAGGTCTAACATTTAAGTCTCTAATCCATCTTGAATTAATCTTCGTATAAGGAGTAAGGAAAGGATCCAGTTTCAGCTTTCTACTTATGGCTAGCCAATTTTCCCAGCACCATTTATTAAATAGGGAATCCTCTCCCCATTTCTTGTTTTTCTCAGGTTTGTCAAATATCAGATGGTTGTAGATGTGTGGCATTATTTCTGAAGGCTCCGTTCTGTTCCATTGGTCTATATCTCTGTTTTGGTACCAGTACCATGCTGTTTTGGTTACTGTAGCCTTGTAGTATAGTTTGAAGTCAGGTAGCGTGACGCCTCCGGCTTTGTCCTTTTGACTTAGGATTGTCTTGGCAATACGGGCTCTTTTTTGGTTCCATATGAACTTTAAAGCAGTTTTTTCCAATTCGGTGAAGAAACTCATTGGTAGCTTGATGGGGATGGCATTGAATCTATAAATTACCTTGGGCAGTATGGCCATTTTCACAATATTGATTCTGCCTATCCATGAGCATGGTATGTTCTTCCATTTGTTTGTGTCCTCTTTGATTTCACTGAGCAGTGGTTTGTAGTTCTCCTTGAAGAGGTCCTTTACATCCCTTGTAAGTTGGATTCCTAGGTATTTGATTCTCTTTGAAGCAATTGTGAATGGAAGTTCATTCCTGATTTGGCTCTCTGCTTGTCTGTTACTGGTGTATAAGAATGCTTGTGATTTTTGCACATTAATTTTGTATCCTGAGACTTTGCTGAAGTTGCTTATCAGCTTAAGAAGATTTTGGGCTGAGACGATGGGGTTTTCTAAATACACAATCATGTCATCTGCAAACAGGGACAATTTGACTTCCTCTTTTCCTAACTGAATACCCTTGATTTCTTTCTCTTGCCTGATTGCCCTAGCCAGAACTTCCAACACTATGTTGAATAGGAGTGGTGAGAGAGGGCATCCCTGTCTTGTGCCAGTTTTCAAAGGGAACTTTTCCAGTTTTTGCCCATTCAGTATGATATTAGCTGTGGGTTTGTCATAAATAGCTCTTATTATTTTGAGGTACGTTCCATCAATACCGAATTTGTTGAGCGTTTTTAGCATGAAGGGCTGTTGAATTTTGTCAAAAGCCTTTTCTGCATCTATTGAGATAATCATGTGGTTCTTGTCTTTGGTTCTGTTGATATGCTGGATTACGTTGATTGACTTGCGAATGTTGAACCAGCCTTGCATCCCAGGGATGAAGCCCACTTGATCATGGTGGATAAGCTTTTTGATGTGCTGCTGAATCCGGTTTGCCAGTATTTTATTGAGGATTTTTGCATCGATGTTCATCAGGGAGATTGGTCTAAAATTCTCTTTTTTTGTTGTGTCTCTGCCAGGCTTTGGTATCAGGATGATGCTGGCCTCATAAAATGAGTTAGGGAGGATTCCCTCTTTTTCTATTGATTGGAATAGTTTCAGAAGGAATGGTACCAGCTCCTCCTTGTACCTCTGGTAGAATTCAGCTGTGAATCCATCTGGTCCTGGGCTTTTTTTGGTGGGCAGGCTATTAATTGTTGCCTCAATTTCAGAGGCTGCTATTGGTCTATTCAGGGATTCAACTTCTTCCTGGTTTAGTCTTGGAAGAGTGTACGTGTCCAGGAAATTATCCATTTCTTCTAGATTTTCTAGTTGATTTGCGTAGAGGTGTTTATAGTATTCTCTGATGGTAGTTTGTATTTCTGTGGGGTCGGTGGTGATATCCCCTTTATCATTTTTTATTGCGTCTATTTGATTCCTCTCTCTTTTCTTCTTTATTAATCTTGCTAGCGGTCTGTCAATTTTGTTGATCTTTTCAAAAAACCAACTCCTGGATTCATTGATTTTTTGGAGGGTTTTTTGTGTCTCTATCTCCTTCAGTTCTGCTCTGATCTTAGTTATTTCTTGCTTTCTGCTAGCTTTTGAATGTGTTTGCTCTTGCCTCTCTAGTTCTTTTAATTGTGATGTTAGAGTGTCAATTTTAGATCTTTCCTGCTTTCTCTTGTGGGCACTTAGTGCTATAAATTTCCCTCTACATACTGCTTTAAATGTGTCCCAGAGATTCTGGTATGTTGTATCTTTGTTCTCATTGGATTCAAAGAACATCTTTATTTCTGCTTTCATTTCGTTATGTACCCAGTAGTCATTCAGGAGCAGGTTGTTCAGTTTCCATGTAGTTGAGCGGTTTTGATTGAATTTCTTAGTCCTGAGTTCTAGTTTGATTGCACTGTGGTCAGAGAGACAGTTTGTTATAATTTCTGTTCTTTTACATTTGCTGAGGAGTGCTTTACTTCCAATTATGTGGTCAATTTTGGAATAAGTGTGATGTGGTGCTGAGAAGAATGTATATTCTGTTGACTTGGGGTGGAGAGTTCTATAGATGTCTATTAGGTCCGCTTGGTGCAGAGATGAGTTCAATTCCTGGATATCCTTGTTAACTTTCTGTCTCGTTGATCTGTCTAATGTTGACAGTGGAGTGTTGAAGTCTCCCATTATTATTGTATGGGAGTCTAAGTCTCTTTTTAAGTCTCTAAGGACTTGCTTTATGAATCTGGGTGCTCCTGTATTAGGTGCATATATATTTAGGATAGTTAGCTCTTCCTGTTGGATTGATCCCTTTACCATTATGTAATGGCCTTCTTTGTCTCTTTTGATCTTTGATGGTTTAAAGTCTGTTTTATCAGAGACTAGGATTGCAACCCCTGCTTTTTTTTGTTCTCCATTTGCTTGGTAGATCTTCCTCCATCCTTTTATTTTGAGCCTATGTATGTCTCTGCATGTGAGATGGGTCTCCTGAAGACAGCAGACTGATGGGTCTTGACTCTTTATCCAGTTTGCCAGTCTGTGTCTTTTAATTGGAGCATTTAGTCCATTTACATTTAAGGTTAATATTGTTATGTGTGATCTTGATCCTGCCATTATGATATTAACTGGTTATTTTGCTCATTAGTTGATGCAGTTTCTTCCTAGGCTCGATGGTCTTTACATTTTGGCATGTTTTTGCAGTGGCTGGTACCGGTTATTCCTTTCCATGTTTAGGGCTTCCTTCAGGGTCTCTTGTAAGGCAGGCCTGGTGGTGACAAAATCTCTAAGCATTTGCTTATCTGTAAAGAATTTTATTTCTCCTTCACTTATGAAACTTAGTTTGGCTGGATATGAAATTCTGGGTTTAAAATTCTTTTCTTTAAGAACGTTGAATATTGGCCCCCACTCTCTTCTGGCTTGTAGAGTTTCTGCCGAGAGATCTGCTGTCAGTCTGATGGGCTTCCCTTTGTGGGTAACCCGACCTTTCTCTCTGGCTGCCCTTAAGATTTTTTCCTTCATTTCAACTTTGGTGAATCTGGCAATTATGTGTCTTGGAGTTGCTCTTCTGGAGGAGTATCTTTGTGGCGTTCTCTGTATTTCCTGAATTTGAATGTTGGCCTGGCCTGCTAGGTTGGGGAAGTTCTCCTGGATGATATCCTGTAGAGTGTTTTCCAATTTGGTTCCATTTTCCCCCTCACTTTCAGGCACCCCAATCAGATGTAGATTTGGTCTTTTGACATAATCCCATACTTCTTGCAGGCTTTGTTCATTTCTTTTTCTTCTTTTTTCTTTTGGTTTCTCTTCTCGCTTCCTTTCGTTCATTTGATCCTCAATCGCTGATACTCTTTCTTCCAGTTGATCGAGTCGGTTACTGAAGCTTGTGCATTTGTCACGTATTTCTCGTGTCATGGTTTTCACCTCTGTCATTTCGTTTATGACCTTCTCTGCATTAATTAGTCTAGCTGTCAATTCTTCCACTTTTTTTTCAAGATTTTTAGTTTCTTTGCGCTGGGTACGTAATTCCTCCTTTAGCTCTGAGAGGTTTGATGGACTGAAGCCTTCTTCTCTCATCTCATCAAAATCATTCTCTGACCAGCTTTGATCCGTTGCTGGCGATGGGCTGTGCTCCTTTGCAGGAGGAGATGCGCTCTTATTTTTTGAATTTCCAGCTTTTCTGCCCTGCTTTTTCCCCATCTTTGTGGTTTTATCTGTCACTGGTCTTTGATGATGGTGACGTACTGATGGGGTTTTGATGTAGGTGTCCTTCCTGTTTGATAGGTTTCCTTCTGACTGTCAGGACCCTCAGCTATAGGTATGTTGGAGATTGCTTGAGGTCCACTCCAGACCCTGTTTGCCTGGGTATCAGCAGCAGAGGTTGCAGAAGATAGAATATTGCTGAACAGCGAGTGCACCTGTCCGATTCTTGCTTTGGAAGCTTCCTCTCAGGGGTGTACTCCACCCTGTGAGGTGTGGGGTGTCAGACTGCCCCTAGTGGGGGATGTCTCCCAGTTAGGCTACTCAGGGGCCAGTGACCCACTTGAGCAGGCAGACTGCCCCTTCTCAGATCTCAACCTCCGTGTTGGGAGATCCACTGCTCTCTTCAAAGCTGTCAGACAGAGTCGTTCGCGTTTCACAGGCTTCTACTCCTTTAGCTGAGCCCTGTCCCCAGAGGCGCAGTCTACAGAGACAGGCAGGTTTCCTTGAGCTGCTGTGAGCTCCACCCAGTTCCAGCTTCCCAGCGGCTTTAGTTACCTACTTAAGCCTCAGCGATGGCGGGCGCCCCTCCCCCAGCCTCGCTGCTGCCTTGCGGTTAGATTGCCGCAGACTGCTGTGTTAGCAAGGAGAGAGGCTCCGTGGGCGTGGGACCCTCCCGGCCAGGTGTGGGATACAATCTCCGGTGTGCCGGTGTTACAGCGCAGTATTGGGGTGGGAGTTACCCGATTTTCCAGGTGTTGTGTGTCTCAGTTCCCCTGGCTAGGAAAAGGGACTCCCTTCCCCCTCGCGCTTCCCAGGTGAGGCGATGCCTCGCCCTGCTTCAGCTCTCGCTGGTCGGGCTGCAGCAGCTGACCAGCACCGATTGTCCGGCACTCCCGAGTGAGATGACCCCAGTACCTCAGTTGAAAATGCAGAAATCGCCGGTCTTCTGTGTCGCTCGCGCTGGGAGATGGAAACTGAAGCTGTTCCTATTCGGCCATCTTGCTCCGCCCTCCTTCTCTTTCCTAATGTAAGCATTCAGTGCCATAAATTTCCCTCTCAGCACTGGTTTAACTGTGTCCCACATGTTTTATGTGTTATATTTACATTTTCATTCAGCTCAATGTACTCTTTAATTTCCTTTTAAATGTCTTTTTTGACCAATGGATTATTTAGAAATGTCTTATTTAGTTTCCAAGTGCTTGAACATTTTTCTGCTATTTTTCTGTTTTCTAGTTTGACTCCCTTTTGGTCAGAGAGCATTTTCTGTATAATTGCATTCTTTTAAATTTGTTGAGGTTTGTTTTATGGCCAAGGGTATTATCTATTTCGGTATATGCTCCAAGGGCATTTGAAAAGGATGTGTTCATATTGTAACTGTTGAAGGAAACCTAAGGGAAGATGTCCAATCATAACCCATTGTAGGAGCAATGGTTCACATCTATGACTCCAATTCTCTGGACTAGGGACTGAAAGTTTGGGTCATAGAGAATGGCTCTCGAATGACATAGGAACCACATAGATAGAAGACATGCCCTGCCTCTCCCTGGTCCATAGTGTTGGGATCAAAGAAGGTCAGCAGCATAGCTTCAGGCTGATTCCAGCCTCAGGTGACCCAGAGAAGAAATCTCAGGGCTTTCTTAGGGCCAGAGCAGGTCTGATATGACTATATTTAATTCCTTGTGCTTTATGTAGACATACATTACTGCAGACAGCAATAGTGTTCATCTTTCCCAGTTCTACTCAGCACTCTTCAAAACAAGTAAAGGAGTATAGGGGGACGGCCGGGCGCGGTGGCTCAAGCCTGTAATCCCAGCACTTTGGGAGGCCGAGACGGGTGGATCACGAGGTCAGGAGATCGAGACCATCCTGGCTAACATGGTGAAACCCCGTCTCTACTAAAAAATACAAAAAACTAGCCGGGCGAGGTGACGGGCGCCTGTAGTCCCAGCTACTCGGGAGGCTGAGGCAGGAGAATGGCGTAAACCCGGGAGGCAGAGCTTGCAGTGAGCTGAGATCCGGCCACTGCACTCCAGCCCGGGGGACAGAGTGAGACTCCGTCTCAAAAAAAAAAAAAAAACAAAAACAAACAAACAAACAAAAAAAAGGAGTATAGGGGAAGCAGGGAAGTGTGAAAAGCAAAGACAAACTCTCATAGTGGCTCCCTAGGATATTTGAAAAGCTTTTGAATCCAGATTTTGAGAATTGTTTTTTGAAATAATGCATGATTGAAGCTAGTTTGATTGGAGCTAAGTGTACAAAAAAATGACATTTGCCTTTAAAGTTTTAAACTCTTTTGGGTCTTCCTCCCTCTAATAATATAGCACTAGACTTCATTTTCAAGACTTCTCTACACCTCTTCAACCCTCATCTCTTCAACCTCCCAACCCACTTTATCTCAACCACCCACATCTCACTCACCCAATTCTCTACCAAGTGAAAATATCCCTACTAAGGTAGCCCAAGGCTAATCTCACAAGACACTGCCAGTACTCCTGACCTTTCCTGCTCCCCCTAGAAACTCCTCATGACCATTTCCTGAACTACCTGCTTATTGTTTAAAAACCAGATAAGTAAATGAGTATTTATGCCTCTGTTCAATAACATTTTTGGATGTCTGCTGTATGCCAAGCACTATGTTCATCATTAAGAGTAGTATGGTGAAGAAACAGACCCAGTCTTAAGGGGTAACTCCTACAAGGGCACACAACACAGCTCAGCTCAGCCTTTGGGGAGCTTATTATCTAGTTTAGGGTCAAAAAACTACAGCCTGGGCCAAACATGGTTCACTATCTGTTTTTGTATAGCTCATGGGCAAGGAATAGTTTTCACATTTTCAAATCATTTTTAAAAATCATAAAGAGAATGTATTTCATGGCACATAAAATTGTATGAAATTCAACTTTCAGTGCCTATAAAAATAAAAATATTTTACTGGAACACAACATGCTCATTCATTTACATATCATCCTTGGCTGCTTTCACACTACTATGGCAGAGTTGCATATTTGTGAGAGAGATTGTATGGTTTTCAAAGCAGCAAATATTTACTCTGTGACCCTTTGCAGCAGCAGTTTGCCAACCCCATCTTGTTGGAGGGGCTGGATGGACAGAAATATTCGTAGCTCAAAATAAGGTGACAAGTGCCACATCCAGACACAGAAAGAACATGTTCTGGAAATTCAAGCAAAGGCAAATCCATACATGCTGTGTGGGGAATGTGGAGTGTGAATCAAGCCTAAAAGGAAAGATAAATTGAAAAAGAGAAAGGTCACTTATCTCACAGAGTGAGTAGCCTCTCCAAAGGCATGGAAGTAGAAACGATTATGTTAGAGATAGGGATAAAGCAAGCCATAAAGGCAGGATTGGCTTCTGATGCTTACTGGCAATTCTCATGACTAGAAAACAATAGTGATAGAGGGTCTATTTTCCAAAATAAATAAAATCACAGGGTGAAGAAGAATCGCCAAAGAACTCTCTACCCTCAAAGACAGGAACATGGAAGAAAGTATCTGGATAAATACAAAAGGAGAGGCAACTAGTAATTTTTTTTTTCATCCAATTGTACAGTTTATTACATGTCAATTGTATTTCAGTAAAGCTTTCAAAAATCCATTTAATCAAATAGCATTAACTATTCCAACTAAAGACAATAATCACATACTATAAAATGTTTATTTGCTATGGCCTAGTCACAAAAAATAACTGATTTAAACTTAGTAATATTAGACATAAGCTTTAAAATATATAAAAGACTACAGTGCACATCAATAAAGATAATCTACAACTATAAAACAATAGATGAATTGCATTATTAGGCATTTGTAATTTGTCTACGTCAAAATAAAAAATTTCTCCACAGAAACCATTTCACCCAGTGGCAAAGTTCTAGGCCAGTTCCCAAATCCTATTTAAGCAATAGGAATTAATTATCCTTCCTTTCTTCTGTATCATCATTTTTCCCTCTTCTGAATCACTTCCATTGGCATAGAGACATGCTGTAATTTCACCCATCTCAAAAAAAAAAAAAAGCAACCACCACCACCAACAAAAACTTCTCTTGGTCCCACTTCTCCCTCCAGCCACTCCTCTCCCAATTTCTGTTCTCCTTTATGGCAAAATTTCTTGAATGAGTTATCTGATTTCTCTCTTCCAATTCTCTTTATTTTATTATTTATTTGTTTATTTATTTTTATTTTTTATTATTGTTAGTATACTTTAAGTTCTAGGGTACATGTGCATAATGTGCAAGTTTGTTACATATGTATACTTGTGCCATGTTGGTGTGCTGCACCCATTAACTCATCAGCACCCATCAACTCGTCATTTACATCAGGTATAACTCCCAATGCAACCCCTCCCCCCTCCCCATAATAGGCCCTGGTGTGTGATGTTCCCCTTCCCGAGTCCAAGTGATCTCATTGTGTCCATCAGTGACAGACTGGATTAAGAAAATGTGGCACATATACACCATGGAATACTATGCAGCCAAAAAAAGGATGAGTTTATGTCCTTTGTAGGGACATGGATGCAGCTGGAAACCATCATTCTCAGCAAACTATCGCAAGAACAGAAAACCAAACACCACATGTTCTCACTCATAGGTGGGAACTGAGCAACTAGTAATTTTAAAAGACTGCCTGTACTTTATCTTGTCAGTGAGATGTTGTGATAATCAAACTTTCCTTAGAAAAGATTACCAAATTGTCAGAGATGGGGAGTTCGCTAGATGTTTGCTAAAGGTACAAGTAGTCTAAAAGCAGAGCATGTGGTATCTTCCTCACCTTCCTGAGAATTTTGTCTTTCAGAAGGAAAAAGCTTCTGGGAGACTTGGTTTTCTGTTCTTAATTCTGCCCAGTGAGCAAAGGGTTGATAGTAAGGTAGAAGTGACAGAAGCTTGAGAAACTGCCAACTCTGAGGGAGATGATGTAGAACATACTACATATTGTCAGATAGGGATTCTAAGCTGCAAGAAACCAAGTTAATGATATTTAGAAAAGATTGTAAGATCTCTTGGTTATTGTTTCTAAAATGGAAGCTGAATAAAGAGGACTGAAGAGTTTTAAAATTGCTGACACCATAGTAGCAGAGTATCTCAATGAGAAATTTTAAAAAGCAAGAGTAGTAGCCATGGTATGCTACAAGTTTGCATAGAATCAATATTCTGAACTCTGCTACAAAGCAGGAATTTTTTTAATTATATGATGGATGTGTGTGTGTATACATACATATATATGTGTGTGTGTATATATATGTTTATTTATGTATATGAACAGATACAAAAATATCTAAAAAGAGTAATTTCAGGAAGCCCAGAATAAATTGATTTTTTTGTGAAAAGTGCTTTCAGCAAAAGAGAGAGAATGAGAGAGATTATGTAATTGTATATATTGGGTATTTTTATCCATGTTAATTACCTTAGGAAAAGACTGGAGGTAACTTATGTTTAAAAAATAATTTCACCTAAAGATTGCATAGAAAACTGCTAGAACTCGTAAGCAAATCCAGCAAAGTTACAGGATACAAAATCAACACACACAAATAAGTTGCATTTCTATACACTGACAAGAGAAACCTGAAAAGGAAATTAAGAAAACAATTTCATTTGCAATAGTATCAGAAACAATAAAATACTTAGGAATATACTTTACCAAAGAGGAGAAAAACTTGTACACTGGAAACTACAAAATGTTGCTGAAAGAAATTTAAAAATACACAAATAAATGGAAAGACATTCAGTATTCATAGATTGGAAAACATAATGTTGCTAAGATGTCAATACCACCCAAAGTAATCTACACATTTAATATAATACCTATCGAAATCCCAACTATATGTTTTGCAGAAATAGAATAACCTATGCTAAATTTATATGGAATCTCAAGGGACCCTGAATGACCAAAACAGTTTTTTTTATTTGCTTGGGTGAAAAGATATCCAAAACAATCTTGAAGAAGAATAACATTGGAGATCTCACATTTCCTAGTTTTAAAACTTATAACATTTCTATAGTAATCAAACAGCATGGTGCTGGCATAAAGATAGACATGTAGACCAATGGAATCAAATGGAGAGCCCAGAAATAAACTCTCACATACATGGCCAAATGGTTTCTGGCAAGGGTACCAAGACCACTTGATGGGGAAAGGACAGTCTTTCAACAAATGGTGCTGGGAAAACCAGATATTAGTATGTAAAATAATGAATTTGAACCTTTACCTTACCCATACAAAAATTACTTCAAAGTTAATCAAAGACCTAAACATAAGAGCTAAAACTATAAGACTCTTGGAAGAAAACATAGTGGAAAACCTTCATGACATTGGATATGACAATACTTTCTTGGATATTACACTAAAAGTACAGGCAACAAAAGTGAAAATAGATAATCTGGATCGCACCAAAATTTAAAACTTCTATGCCTCAAAGAACACAAACAACAGAGTGAAAAGGAAATCCATGGAATGGAAAAAATTTTGCAAATCACATATCTAATAAGGCATTAATATCCAGAATATAAAAATAACTTACCATTTAACAAGAGCAACAACAATCCCCTTAAAAGATAGGCAAATGACTTGAACAGATATTTCTCCAAATAAGTGGGCAACAAGCATGCAAAAAGAGGCCATTTTTCATTATTAAGGACATGCAAATCAAAACCAGAATGAGATGTCACCTCATACCTGTTAAGATGGGTATTATCAAAAAGACAAAAGATAGCAAGTGTTGGCAAGGATGTGAAGAAAAGAGAACCACTGTACACTGTTGGTTGGAATGTAAACTGATAGCACCATTATAGAAAATAGCATGGTGGTTCCTCAAAAAAATAGAAATAGAATTATTATATGATTCAGCAATTCTACTTCTGGGTACCCAGAGTAATTGAGAACATGGTCTAGAAGAGACAGGTCTAGAAGAGACATTTTTACACCCATGTTTATGGCTACATTATTCACAACAGGCAAAAGGTGAAAGCAACCCAAGTGTCCATCGACAGATTAACGGATAAACAAAATGTGGTATACACATACCATGAAATAATATTCAGCCTTTCAAAGGAAGGAGAGTTTAACATATGCTATAATATGGATGAACCTTGAGGGCATTATGCTAAGTGAAATAAGCCAGTCACAAAAGGACAAATACTCTAAGTTTCACTTATACGAGGTATCTAGTGTAGTCAAGCATAGGGAATGGTGGTTCTCAAAGCCTGGGAAGAGAGTAGAATAGAGAGTGGTTGTTTAAGGGATATAAAGTTTTCACTTTGCAAGATGAAAAGGGTTTTGGAGATTGGCTACACAACAATGTACAGTTCTTAAATGGTTAATATGGTAAATGTACAGTATACCCTGTTTATGTTATGTGCATTTTACCACAATTTTTAAAAAGAAAAAATGCAAAAATAATCTTTTAAACAATACTTTGTCTGCATTGTTTCATTTAATTTTCATAACGATCATATGAGGTAGGTGCTTTTATTAGCCTCTTTGAAAAATGAAAAAGTGAGGCACAGATAATATAATGAAACTTGCTCAAGGTCACACAGCTAAAAACTGGTAGTTTGTTTCTCAAAATTCCAGGCAATCATACTCTCAACCCCATACTGTCTTTACTACCAATGAGGAAAATATAAACCATGAGGATGGAACAAAAAGAAGGACAGGGAGAAGAAGGAGACAGGAGGTTGGTAATGACAAAAGCTAGGCAGATAATTATATCAGCAAACCTAGATTATGGGACACTAAACTAATGGATTAGAAGACTTAGCTATCAGCTTCTGATACCTATGGAGTCAGGGCCAAAAGAAAAATATAAGGGAGAATTGAAATCCTCATAACCTAAAAAAGAAAGGAAGTATACTGTCAAAAGAGAACAACTTTCTTCGGACTTTGACCTCTGAGAAAAATTTACCACATTAGTCTTCATATAAGAAATACTGAAATACATAATGGATGGTGTCTTTAATAACCATGGGCTTTCTGTAAACTTCATGACAAGCAAAGTATAGTTGCTAATAGCCATTCCTAATAGCAAACTTGATGCAAGCTGAAGGCATAATTCAAGTCATAGTTTATAAAGTGATTTCTACAGAGAGCCAGAATAAGATAATGCAGGTATAGTATCTTGCTTTCTAGTGATCTGACCTGATCGGAGGAAACTTAGCAAATGATAACCCTTCATATTTCATAAACTACCAGCTCTGAATATCAATTATCTCTGTCAGGCTTTGGACAGGAGCCATATGGCAGACGGCTCTAAGTTGAGATAAATGGGATCATCGCTATTGTTGATTAAACAGAGATCCATGTGCTCTGGACATGATGTGTCTGCCAGTGAGTGAATTCATCATGAAAGCTAAGGGGCTCAGTTGTGTTGTTTCAATGTTCAAGTGAATCCCTTCAACTCTGCATGGAGATCAGCAACAGACTGTGTAAGTAAAGCATGAAGAGAATTTAACCAACGTGTCTGAATAATCATCGCCAAAAATCTTTTGGAAATCAGATGTCCAAGAAAAACAGTGAAGACTAGACATGGATAAACTCTCAATTTCCTCAAGAAGGAAAGTGGGGATTTTAAACAGTGAATTTGAGGCCGGCTCTAGTAGACTTCTAAAATGACTTAGTAAAGGGAGGGAGATTATCAAGACAAGTTTTTAGTAAGGAATTTTGCCAAAGTAGCTACATATTTTTAAGTATAGCTGGACTAATGGAACAATGGGATACCTGTTGTTGATGAAAATTAGCTATTATGATTTCTTTTGCCAGAAGCAAAAGGCAATCATAAGTTTAAAAGAATGTTATGATTTTAACACCCAAAACTCCTAAGCAATGTTTTCATTTTCATTAAAATTCTTGCTTTTGCACCCTCCCTATTCTCTACTGGGGAATAACTTTATTTCACAGGCCTTAAGGTTTGTTCTTTCAAACACAAATATTATTTAAGGATTCAATCACTAATGAAGCACAAAAGAGATACTGTAGCTGAATTTTAGAAAGGTCTTCTTAGAATCTGTATTAGTTCCTTTTCATGCTGCTGATAAAGACATACCTGAGACTGGGCAATTTACAAAAGAAAGAGGTTAATTAGACTTATAGTTCCACATGGCTGGGGAGGCCTCACAATTATGGTAGAAGGTGAAAGGCACATCTCACATGGCAGCAGACAAGAGAAGAGAGCTTGTGCAGGGAAACTCCCCTTTTTATAACCATCAGGCCTCGTGAGACTTACTCACTATCACGAGAACAGCACAGGAAAGGCCTGCTCCCGCAGTTCAATTACCTCCCACTGGGCTCCTCTCACAACACGGGAATTCAAGATGAGATTTGGGTGGGGATACAGTCAAACCATATCAGAGTCCTTTTATGGGATTTTGAATTTAAATTTTCACCTCCCTAATGGTTAGCTGACTTGTCTACAAGTTATGTATTAATAAGGTTAATAAGATTTCATATGATATATTGCTGAGTGAATAAGATGATGATTCAATGTAATTTATTCAAGAATACATATGCATAGTAAATGAAGCGACAGTAAAGGATTAACATCAGTTTACTTCTGGATGGTATAAGTACAAATATTTTTTAGTTTCTTTGTTTTGGTTATGTGTTTTCTATTTTTCCTGTAATAAAGATATATATAAATGGAGAAAATTTTGCAAGTTTTCAAAAGTAGAGGTGTCAAGAATGTCAAACTTTAAAATTTTTATAATTGGATGTGAACATGCTTGGAATGTATTTGTTTTTAACTTTCAGCCAATTAGGTTTAGTGGACAGAAATCCTAGCTTCCAGCCTCAGGGAAAAGTCATAAACACATTTTAGGATATCTATTTACTTATTCATCAAATACACATTGTTCCCAAGAAATGCCACATGCTATGTTGTATATTAAGAATAAAATGATAAATTAGATGCAACTTAATCCTGGGTAGCAGAGCCTTTTCAACTTCGTATAAAAGACTGAGGCCTAATTTTCCTAAGTCAGAAGTTCTCAGGCTTGGAGACACATTGGAATCACCCGGGGAGCTCTTAACACCACCAATGCTGAGGCCCCATCTGCAGATATTCTAATTTAATTAAAAAGGTTCCAGGTGGCACTAATATGCAGCCACAGCATGCAGAATGTTTGCTGAATGGGTATTGAACTTGACAGGTGAGCACTATGAGGAGGGGTGCACAGGATTACAGGGAAGGATGGGCCTAGGCTGGAGGCTGTCACCCATCATGGAGATTGATGAGGGAAGTGGGGTGTGTAGGAAGGGGTGATGCCCATTGATGATCTAAGGAATATTGTATACCTGCTTACAGATTTGTCATGTTTGAATATAATTTTTAAATGTTTTCACTAAAAGCAACCTGGCCCCTTTAATGAAGGAGCAGTCTGTGCCAGCCATCCTGAGACTGGTGGGGAAAACTGCTAGAAGCCTATGACATAGCTCAGCAATAAACAAACTTCCATGTGGATATAAATAATTTATCACAAACACCAGCACCAGTGGAGAGAAGGCTGCCAAACCTCAGGCTCAAATGGCACTTGGGATGGGTCATGTTAGAAAAGACCCATAACCAGAAATATACCAGAACCCCAGAATAGAGAGGGTCACAGGACAAGTCTCAACAGTAAGTAGTGATGTGAAAAACACCCTGAGAGACTGGCAAATGGAATCAGAGCACCTGGTCATAGGCATAGGACAAGACTAGGCACTGGGTGTCAAGGAGATCTGTGGCAGGTGGCCAGTCCAGGCTAGGGGCTTGGACAACAGACCCTAGCAGGGCTTAAGGGACTAGGACAAGGTCATTAGGTCAGGGCCTGTTCAGAGGCATGTATGTGAAGGTGAGAATGAAGAAAAAAACAGAGACACAATTATTAAAACTAAGATATAGAGTGTGGCCACAGAAATAAATCAACAATCTATTTGAGAGTGGGCTAAAGGTCCTACTGTGATCAATGAGTGTGTATACACCCACTTTGTACTGAGTGACTCTTTAGTGTCTCTTGTAGTTCAGGAGTGGTCCCTGGTCCCACACTGGACTCCACTGGCACCAGCAGCAGTTAAGTGGGTCCAGCTGCAGAACCTCAGAAGGGTTTCCTGTGAGGGAACCCAGGTGGTCATGACAAGGCAGAGTGGCAATAGATTCCAAGTAGGGAGCAATCAGAGGTCGCCCTTCTCAGGGCATGTGGCTAGGAGAACCCTCTCTTCCTCCTACGGCACACCAGAAGAAGGCAAGCTCTCTTCCCCGGGTCTTGTGGGTCCATGAGCAGTTTGTATCTTTGTGGAAATTGAGTGTCAAGAAAGCTGAGGGGGGGTAAATGAGGAATGTCGGGAAGGCAGTGAACGTGAGGAAGGAATGGAGCAACACAGGGAAGAAACATGGGGGACCAATCTCTAATTCCATGGCAGTGCAGCCACAGGAGAGAGGAAAAGAGCTTTATTCTGAGAGCACAATAGAATGTAGAAGCAAATTAAGCAGTTATTAATAAGAGTTGGTATTTATTCAGGAAGTTTCATATTGTCCTCCCTGTAAGGCACTTAGAAGTGTGGCTCATTCATAGTAAGTGTAGTAAGTGCTCTGTGAATCCCTGCTGCTGCTGCTGCTACTACAGCTACTCTATTTAACAATATGAAAATTTAATAGAAGTCAGAATAGCATAGGAGTTAAGAGCCATACTGTCAGCAAAAATCATGACTCTGTTACTTACAATATAGGCAATTTTAGACAAGTTAATTTTTGCCCCTTATTTTCATCAACTATAACGTAGACAAAACAATAGGGTCATAGTGAGGATTAAATGAGGTTATATTCATAAAATGCCGATAAAATGCAGATATTGCAGATAAAAGAAGGCATAGTAATAGAGCCAGTGTAGAACAACAAAACAAATACTCCCTATTATGTCCTCTTATAATAATGGGATCATTTTAAAAATCTCCCTGTAAATCAGTAGTTCCCAAATTCAGCTCCATGTTGGAATTGTCGGGGGGAACTATAACAAGTGTGATATCTGAATCTCAACCTGTGAGACAGCGATGTAACTAATTTGAATGTAGCATGGGCATCAGAGATGGTGAAAGCTCCCCAGATGACTCTAAAGGGTAATTAAGTTGGAGAGCCCCTAATGTATAATAAATAATGACTCCTTTGCTTTAAGTAATAGTTTTGTTGAATTAAATGATAATTTTTATAACAAAATAATCAGTCAGTCTAATCTATCTGCTAATGACAGCTAATCAGACTACAGATGTATAACCAATGCAGAGAATCAGCTTTGTGACCTGAATTTGGGAGGTGATAGTGTTAAATCCATAATGCTTGTTCTATGGATTCTCATACTATGAGAAGAACTATAAAAATGGTGCAAACCAATAAATAATTGCAGAATACATGGAGCAAGAGATTGAGCAGATGTTTTGTCAAGACAGCCACAGGGGGAAGCACATTCTCCTTAGAATGGTGCATGTATTCATGCAGATTTTAAACATATTAAGCCTGTATTACTCCCCTGAGTTGGTTTAGGATGATGGTAACACATAATTACTTTTATTTCCATGATAGTGTAGCCTATACATCACTAGTTTAAACAGACATTCTCCCTCAGGGCCACTTCTGAGGTACTGCTACAAACGCAGTTACTAGTGCTCCATTTTCCAGAAAATGCCAGTGCCATAGAATGGAAAATCAGTTTCCAATTCAGTCTGAAAAGCACATAGTTCTTCCACCAAAGGGAGTGTTTTGCCTATTAGCACAGAACAATCTGATGATTGCAGAAAGACCACAGCCACGAAATAGCAGGCAGACACAAGGTATTCAGATTTGAGTGTACAGAGTTCCTGACATTAGTGAGCAAGGCAGGCAGCCAGAATTTCATGCAGTGTTTTGGAAGAAAGCAATCTTTTCTGAAGAAGTTTATTGCATGATGCTTGAAGACCAAATCTGAAACAATAAGGAAAGGCACAGACATTTTCTACAATCTGTATTAGAAACTCTAAGGTGAGAAGCAACCAATGCATTGTACAGAGAAGAGATTTTAGCCACGCTGGCTAAAGGCTATCACCCATTCTTTAATATGAAGGAGGTAGATGTGATTTACACCCACTGAATTATCTTCTGTATGGGCCTGTATTTCTACATCACTCAGAAGAAGCCCAAATTCACTTGGATCTTGGGGTTAGGACCTAAGGGTTCATGGAACCACCCGGTGACATCTTGCAACCAAAGTGCTCTGGTTAACTGGTGACAAGCTTTGTCTCTCATGGTCCAGTGACTGTCGTAGCAGGTTTAGTGACAAGACACTGTTGATAGCACATCTTAGAAAATCATGTGCATGATTAAATGTATGTAATTCTCATCAAAGATTATATTTAGAGTGAGATGCAATAAATTCATGCCAGAGGTGTCTTTCTACAACTGACTCAGATGCCCAGGGTTTGCATCCTGTCTCTGCCATCCTCTCACTGGGGAAACTTGGATGCAGTTTCTTCCTCTGTAAAGTGAGACCATAAAAATACTTTCTCTCATGAATAGTGCCACAATATTTGCAATAGCAAAGACTTGGAACCAACCCAAATGTCCATCAATGATAGACTGGATTAAGAAAATGTAGCACATGCACACCATGGAATACTATGCAGCCATAAAAAATGATGTGTTCATGTCCTTTGCAGGGACATAGGTGAAGCTGGAAACCATCATTCTAAGCCAACTATCGCAAGGACAGAAAACCAAACACCGCATGTTCTCACTCGTGGGAGGGAATTGAACAATGAGAACACTTGGACACAGGGCGGGGAACATCACACACCGGGGCCTGTCATGAGGTGGGGGACTGGGGGAGGGATAGTATTAGGAGATATGCCTAATGTAAATGATAAGTTAATGGGAGCAGCAAACCAACATGGCACGTGTATACATATGTAACAAACCTGTACATGTGCACATGTACCCTAGAACTTAAAGTATAATAATAAAAAAAGCCGTAAGGATAGCTTTAGAACTATGAATATGTATGCACATCAAAAAATGCTACCACGTACTAATAAAACATTAAATTAAAAAAAAAACTTTCTCTCAAAAAGGTGTTATGAGGATTAAATGAACTCATACTTGTAAATATAATCTAGAAAAATCCCTTATGTATTTAAATTCCTTAAATTTATTTAGGAAGCTATAGAAATGCTTCCTAAATAAATTTTCACAAAGTCTCAGCTTAAAAACTCCCTTCTGACTTTATTATGTATAGACATTTGAACCAGGGATACTCATTTGATAATTAAAGTCCCAAATCTTGCATTCAGAAGTAGAAGAAATAAGTCTTGCTTCTTGCAGGAAAACATATTGCCAGAATTATTTCTGAGTGAGAGTTGTGTTATAACAGCCACTCAACTCAGGGGACATCCAGGATGACAGTGATGCAATTTAATAATCTGCGGGTGTCATATGCTATCACTCTCCTGTATCAGGAAATAGACTATAAATACATTCCTTTAGGTTCCTTGAATACCAAATAGCACATGGGATTCATCCATTCATCGTGAAAACTATATCCAGTGTTTGCATTTGTTTGGCTACATGATTGGTTTGTTAGTTTGCTTTTTTGAATTTGTGTTTAATGGTTAGGTCTTTTACAGTCTGGGAAGAGACCTACAGATGAGCCATGAAATTGCAGAAGCCTATTCTTCTTAGAGTTTTCTGTGGTTGGCAAGCTCAGGGCAGAGATGGCTCTTTTGATGATGAATATTGGCCAGTGTCCCCCAAGGGAAAGAAATACTGGCTAAAGCCCCACAATCTTAGTGGGCCTGCATTTCTGCATCACTCAAAAGAAGTCCAAATTTTCCTGGATCTGGGGGTTAGGACCTAAGTGTTCATGGAACCACTTGGTGACATCTTGCAACCAAAGTGCTCTAGTTAACTGGTGACAAGCTTTGTCTCTCATGGACCAGTGACTATCTCAGCAGATTTAGTGGCAAGACACTGTTGATAGCACATCTGAGAAAATGACAGATCTTCACAGCAGGAGGATGACTCTAAGCAGCTCCTCCAGCTATATCTGCCCGGAGAAGGAAGAAGGGCAGGCATGACAGCACCATGTATTCTGGGCGACATAAGCAACTGACCCCTCCTGTTAGTGTTTTAAAGGTTTCCTCCTTTTTAATGTGTACAATACAAGTGTTAACAAGAGTCTGAGTCAACGCAGATGCCAGAATTTCTGGGGACCTTTCCAAAAGAGCATGTGACCTGGAGCCCCACCATTCCCTAGTGGATCTGCTTTCTCTCCCTTCACTCTTCTCTTTCTGGCTATACTTAACAGGGTAGGTTTGTGTTAAATAAAACAATAACTTAGAAAATGGAGCTTATATTAAGAAAGCAGCTCAAAATTTACCTTGTTTCATTAAAAAAATCAGGGAGTAAATTCTCCTGTTTGAGCTGTGAATGAATGCTTTGTTGGCTTTGAAGATGCCAGTTCCAGTCTACTGTTTAGCCACAATGGGATCCAAAGCTTATGAAATCAGGCCTATTGGAGATTGTGCTATTTATAATGCCTAACCCACCCCAATAAGCTTTATATTCTAGATACCAAATTTCCCTTTTAGATCATTATCCACTGTCTGTGGTTAATTATTGAGCTCCTACACCACTGGAAGGACAATGGGAACACATAACACATCACTTTTTGTATAATGCTCATTGCCCTGCTTCTAAATCCTAAACAAACCATCATCATTTTAAGTTAGCAAGTTCCCATTCTTCCTTAGAGAATGCTAATTTGTGTGGACTGAAATAATACAGTGGAAAATATTTGCACAATAGCATGTTTTTATCATAATTTTATATTTTTTGCTTAATTTTACAAGTAGCTAATATTATCAAATGTATTTATAATTGCCCTGACAATATGGCATTATTAGCTTAATATTTTGCTTAGTTTTACAAAGTAGCTGATATTATAAAATGTAAGTATTTATAATTACACTGAGAAAATGACACTATTAACTTCTTGGCTTTATAGACATAAATATATTTTTATTAAAATATATATCTATCACTTTAAGTTATAAAACATGTCTGGATTCTCTGAAGGTATTTTGGAACACAGTCATCAGCATTTATTAACATTTCTAGATTCTGTGTATGTCTATCACAGTATCTTATCCAATATTTTATATAATGTTTCAGTTTCTTTCATATGCACTATTATTTTCATCTTCATATCTACCCTGTAAAGAGGGAGTCAGGCATTTTCTGCATTTTCATGCCTACTCATTAAAGGTATCGCTTCTCAATGAGAGGTGTGATATTTGTGTTAAACTTTAATTCTAAAATATATGTTAAATGTTAAGTTGAAGATTGAAGTAAAAGAATAAAAGTCTTTTTGTAATCATGCTTTCCTTAAGGATTGTATTCATTTGAATTGAAACATCATGGTAACTATAAAACACAATGATTCTTTGCAAAAAGAAAACATTTCAATATAGAATGACTGTTATTGCTTATCTACAAATGTCCTAATCGGTTGATTTTTAACTCATTTCTAAATATAGAGATATTTTAACAAAGCCCAAGTATTTGCAATTTGTAGAAAAAAAAAAAGAGTAGGAGAAAAGGAAAAACCATGGCTCACATTGAAAATGACTGTATTTTAAGGCAAGTTGCTAAACTGTTTTGAAGCCAAGTATACGGAACTTGATTAAAATAATTTATTACCTTTTCTTTGTATGTTTACAATTTTGAGTCATATTAGAAAGACTCTTCATATCCAAGAAATAGATTTACCCATGCATTATTCTGATACTTGTATGATTTCATTTTTAATGTTTAGATATCTGATTAATTTGAGATTTAATCAATAGTGTAACTTTTTCTTTTTCTCAAAAGCTACCACTTGTCCCAAACTCACTAATTAAAAAGCTCACCTTTATCAAGTACCCAATCACCAAACATCATCTCCATCTTCAGCATTCAATGACATTGTATGCTTCTGTGTATGTCTACCATAGTTTCTTATGCAATACTTTGCAGTGTTTAAATTGCTTTGTACCTGGGTCTATTTCATATGTACTTGGGTCTACTTCTTGGCCTTGCCCTTTACTCTGATGTCTCTTTATCTTTTCATGTGTCTATATCCACCGTTTTAATCACAGAGGCTTTATGACTTGGTACCTGCTAGGGCAAGCCATCCGCTTTTAAGATCATTGACCAGCTTCCATCCCAGCTCAGCCATTCCTTTTTCTCGACACAAGCATTCAGGCTGTGGCTACATATTAGCGCCACCTGAATCACTTTTAATTAACTCAGAATGTCTGCAGGTGGGGCCTGAGCAGTGTTGTTAAGAGCTCCCCAGGTGATTCTAATGTGTCTCCAAGCCTGAGAACTTCTGACTTAGGAAAATGTAGGCCTCTAATATTTATATGAAGGCAGAAGGGCTCTGCCATCTAGGATTGGGTTGTATCTAATTTACCATTTTATTCCTAATAGGTAACATAACATGTAGTATATCTTGGGAACAATGTACATTTTATGTACAAATAAACAGATATTCTAAAATGTGTTTATGACTTTTTCCTCAGGCTGGAGGCTAGGGTTCCTGCCTACAAAACACTTTTAACTAGAAAATTTAAACAAATATATTCTAAGCATGTTCACAACCAATCATAAAAAAAAAAAATTAAGGTAGTGAGATGGTGTCTTGTTCCTGGCTTTAGTAGGAATGCTTCTGATTTTCCCACATTAAGTGAGAATCTGGCATTATCCATTGACTCTTAGTTCACTAATGTATCAGGAATAAATATTAAATTTGGTTTAATGTCATTTTCATATCTTAAAACTTTTTCCTTTGATGTAATTATATAATTGATTTTATTAATACTTTTCATAATATTGAAAAATTATTGCAGAATGAAAGACAACCTACTTCGTTCATGATTGTTTAATGTTCTAGTGGATTCTGTTTGCCAACCTTCTATTTTAGGAGTTTTCACTAATATTTGAGGAAAAGGCTTTATCAGGGTTAAGTGTCAAAGTTAAACTTTTCTTATAAAAATAATTTGGACATTTGCTTTTATTTTATTTGAAAAGTGTGATTTGCATTTGATCTATGTGGTCCTTAAAGATATAGTGTAATTCTTTGATAAAACCACATGGGCCTGTTGCTTTTGGTAGGGGTGGAGAATAGCTGATATGGTTTGGCTGTGTCCGCACCCAAATTTCACCTTGAATGGTAATAATCTCCACATGTCAAGGGCAGGGCCGGGTGGAGATAATTGAATCATGATGGCAGTTTTTCCCATACTATTCTAGTGGTAGTGAATAAGTCTCACAAGATCTGATAGGTTTTTAAATGGGAGTTCACCTGCACATGCTCTCTTGCCTATTGCCATGTAAGATGTGCCTTTGCTTCTCATTTGCCTTCTGCCATGATTGTGAGGCCTTCCCAGCCATGTGGAACTGTAAGTCTGTTAAACCTCTTTCCTTTATAAATTAGCCAGTCTTGGGTAATTTCATTTTCAGTGTATTATCTGTACGTGGAATAGAGTTGTTTTGCTTTTAAGCTAACCTTATTTATTTTAATAGGTAAATTGAATCCAATTGCATTTATAAATATGACCAATATTTTTAATGTCTTTTTTTCAATTATCTTATGTTGTATTTCCTGTGTGTCTTTCATTGAATACTCTGTTTTGTTTATTCTATGTTAAATATTTTGGTTTAAATGTGCATATTTTGGGTATGTCTTTATTAGCACTGTGAGAACAGACTAATATGATAACTCTTTCATAATTTTATCACTTTCTAATTTTCTATGAAAATTGGCCTTTTAGACTTTCTATCTCTAGAGGGGTCAATTTTGGATACATTATATTTTTCTAGGAAATTTCCCGCTTTCTTAGGTTGTCAAATGTATTCACTAAGAGTTGTGCAAATTGTTTGTTAGGAAATTAGTGATTTTTTTCAATGGTTATTTCCTCCTTTAATTTCTTTGTGTATTTATTTGTTTTTTTCATTTTTACTTGATTAAAAAAACTAAAGATTAATTTCCATTGTAATTTTTTCAGAGAATAAGATTTATTATATATTGTTTTATGTGTTTGGTTTATTCTGATATTCTTTTTTACTTTTATGAGTTAAATGTTTTATTCTTGGTTTTACTGGCATAACTATTGGAGGCTTTAGATTTTCTTTTTAGTCCTTTAAGGATTCAGATATGTCAAATTCTTATTTTAACTTTTAGAAATTCTGTAGTTTGGGATGTGTTTGCCTTTTGACCCCACAATTTTTTTTGTTTTATTAATAATAGGTTGGTGCAAAAGTAATTGAGGATTTGCCATTACTTTCAATGACAAAAACCACAATTATTTTTGCATCAACCTAATCATATTGTACTTTGTGATCATACACTGTTGTTTATAACTTCTGCTTTTTGGAATTTTATTGTTTTCCTGTTACTGCCATAACAAATTAACACAAAATTAACATCTTAAAATAAGACAAATTAATTTTATTACAGTTCTGTAGGT
This sequence comes from Piliocolobus tephrosceles, assembly GCF_002776525.5. Taxonomy (NCBI): domain Eukaryota; kingdom Metazoa; phylum Chordata; class Mammalia; order Primates; family Cercopithecidae; genus Piliocolobus; species Piliocolobus tephrosceles. The sequence goes on along the minus strand of NC_045436.1, from coordinate 68,030,987 downwards.
CATAAGTTAAGATGAGCTTGGCGAGTTCTCTGCTTGAGGTCTCACCAGCCTGAAATTAAGACATCAGCTGGCCTGGGCTTTTAGATGGATGTTCTGGGGGAGAATCTGGTTCCAAGCTCATTTAGGTTGGGGACAGAATTCAGTTCCATGTGGTTATACGACTGAGGTCCCCATGTCATTGGTGGCTAGAGACTAAAAGCCATTCCTCCTCATATTTTCTTTCCATGTGACTCCTTCCAGCAATAACAAGGCAAGTCTCTCTTAGGATTTGAATCTCTCTGAATTCAACTTCTGCCTCATCTCCTTAACTTTACCTGTAGAAAGTTCTCTGTTTTTAAGAGTTCATGTGATTAGATTGGGCACACCCAGATAATTCCAAATAATCTCCCTATTTTAAGGTTTATAACCTTATTTATATCTGCAAAGTGCCTTTTGTCACGTAATATATTCACAGGATCTGGGGAATCATGGCATAGACAGCTTTTGGGAGTCATTCTGCCTACCACAGGAACTTATCAAGGTTTTCTTTTGGACCTAACACATGGTAAGGTTTTTTTCTTTCTTTCTTTTTTTTTTTTTTTTCCTTGAGACGGAGTCTCGCTCTGTCCCCAGGCTGGAGCGCAGTGGTGGGATCTTAGCTCACTGCTAGCTCCGCCTCCTGGGTTCCCCCCATTCTCCTGCCTCAGCCTCCCGTGTAGCTGGGACTACAGGCGCCTGGCACCACGCCCGGCTAGTTTTTTGTGTGTTTTTAGTAGAGACGGGGTTTCACCGTGTTAGCCAGGATGGTCGCGATCTCCTGACCTCGTGATCCGCCCGTCTTGGCCTCCCAAAGTGCTGGGATTACAGGCTTGAGCCCCCGCGCCCAGCCGGTAAAGTTTTTAAGTAGCCCATGTGCACTAGAAAAAGAAGGCTTTATTCTCTTATTATTCAAAATTTTATATATATACACTCATAGGACCTCCTTTGTTCATTATTTGTTAGATCTTCTATATCCTTACCTAGTATTGTCCATTTGACCTCTCTTTGGACCAAGAGTAGTATGGTACAATCTCTACCTTTTAGATTTTTTCTGTCTATTCCTTTTGAAAGTTTCTGCTTTATGTAGATTGTGTCTGCATTAAATAGTTCATAGATATTTATAACTTTATATCTCCATTGTAAAGATCCTCCTTTTTCTTTATTAATGATTTGGCTGACTTCTGCCTAGATTTCAAGACTATAAACTTAAACTCTACTCTCATTTGCATTTGACCGGTACACTTTCTACCCATTTACTTTTAGAGTTTCTGAATAACTTCATTTTCAGTGTATTGCCTGTATGTGGCATAGAGTTGTTTTGCTTTTAAGCTGACTTTATTTATTTTAATAAGTAAATTGAATCCATTTGCTTTTATAAATATGACCAATATTTTTAATCTCTATTTTTTCAATTATCTTATGTTGTATTTCCCATGTGTCTTTCATTGAACAGTCTGTTTTGTTTATTCTATTTTGAATATTTTGGTTTAAATGTGCATATTTTTGTACTAATGAATTTTAGCCTAATACTTTTAAATAATTCCCTAGCCTTCCTTTTTCTTTACTTAGGCTTTTATTATTACATTTATTAGCATTAAAAAAATCTTTTAACTACTGTCTATTATTTGTGCACCAATCCATGAGCTAATTTTGTCTTCTCCTTTTCTTTCCCTTCTCCTTTCATTTTTTAGTTTTTAAAGCATACATTGATAAGCTTTTATTCCACATTTGTTTTAATCTAAATTCTCATTAGTAGTTTTCTGTTCATTAGAAGGTCCCCTGATCAGCTATGATGAAGTTCATCTTCTAGTTGATTCCTCAGGAAGATGTAGAAATTCCCACATCTACAAGGATGTAGATGAAATATATCCTTGAATTTTTGCATGCTTTTCTATGGCCTTTGTCTTAGTCTGCTCACTGTTGCTATAAAGGAATACTGGAGACTAGGTAATTTATAAAGATAAAAAGGTTCATAGGGCTCACAATTCTGACGTCTGAAAAAGTGCAAGATTGTACATTTGCTTCTAGGGAGGGCCTCAGGGTGCTTCCAGTCATGGGGGAAGGTGCAAGCACATGCAGAGATCACATGGTGAGAGGAAGCAAGACAAGAAGGAGGGAGGTATCACCCTCTTTTTAATATTCAGCTCTCTCAGAAGCTAATAGAGTGAAAAATTATTCCTGAGGAGGGGCATTAATCTATTTATGAGAAATTCATTCCCATGACCCAAACACCTGCCTTAAGGTCCCACCTTCAACATCAGGGATCAAATTTCAACATGAGGTTTGCAGGGGACAAATAACAGCTTTAATACAAACCTTTTGCCTCCTTTAGTATGTTGCTGTTGAAAAGCATTCTTACAGCAACCTACTTTTCTTTCTTTTCTAAGAGACTTCATCTATTTGCTTGGAAGCCAGAGAATTATTTTTGTCTTTGAGACCCCATTGTTTTACTACAATATGAATCAGCAATGAACTTCTGGATCATTATCAGGTATTTAGTGGACACAAGGGTACTTTCAACATGTAACTGTAATGGTGTGTGTCTGTGAGTATATGTGTGTGTGTTAGAAAAGATTTCAAGTATACTTTTAAATACAGTATTCTTTCTAATTTTATTTTTTCTCTTTTTAGGAACTCAAATTATGTATAATATAAACAGAATCTTCTTTCCCTGTATGCTATATGTCTTACTTTCTTTATTTTATTACTTTTCTTTTTTTGTCTTTAAAAAATTTTGTTTTTCCATAGGTTATTGGGGTACAGGTGGTATGTGGTTACATGAGTAAGTTCTTTAGTGGTGATTTGTGAGATTTTGGTGCATCCATCACCCGAGCAGTATACAGTGCACCAAAGTCCCCAAAGTCCATTGTATCATTCCTATGCCTTTGTGTCCTCATAGCTTAGCTCCCACATACCAGTGAGAATATACAATGTTTGGTTTTTTTCATTCCTGAGTTACTTCACTTAGAATAATAGTCTCCAATTTCATCCAGGTCACTGCAAATGCCATTAATTCATTTTTTAAATGGCTGAGTAGTATTCCATTATGTGTGTGTGGATGGATATATATGTATGTATGTATTCAGTTTCTTTATCCACTCGTTGATTGATGGGCATTTGGGTTGGTTCCACAATTTTGCAATTGCGAATTGTGCTGCTACAAACATGTGTGTGCAAGTATCCTTTTTGTATAATGATTTATTTTCCTCTGGGTAGATACCCAGTAGTGGGATTGCTGGATCAAATGGTAGTTCTACTTTTGGTTCTTTAAGGAATCTCCACATTGTTTTCCATAGAGGCTGTGCTAGTTTATATTTTCCCACCAGCAGTATAGAAGAGTTCCCTGATCACCGCATCCACGCCAACATCTACTGTTTTTTTATTATGGCCATTCTTGCAGAAGTAGGATGGTATTGCATTGTAGTTTTCATTTGCCTATCCCTGATCATTAGTGATATTGAGCATTTTTTCATATGTTTGTTGGCCATTTGTATATCTTCTTTTGAGAATTGCCTATTCATGTCCTTAGCCCACTTTTTCATGGAATTTTTTTTCTTACTGATTTGTTTGACTTTGTTGTAGATTCTGGATATTAGTTTTTTGTCAAATGTATAGATTGTGAAGATTTTCTCTCACTCTGTGGGTCTGCTTACTCTGCTGACTATTCCTATTGCCTTGCAAAAGCTCTGTAGTTTAATTAAGTCCTAGCTATTTATCTTTGTTTTTATTGCATGTGCTTTGGGTTCTTGGTCATGAAATCCTTGCCTAAGCCAATGTCTAGAAGGGGCTTTCCAGTATTATCTTCTAGAATTTTTATAGTTTCAGGTCTTGGATTTAAGTTCTTGATGGGTCTTGAGTTGATTTTTGTATCAGGTGAGAGATGAGGATCCAGTTTCATTCTCCTACATGTGACTAGCCAGTTATCCCAGCACCATTTGTTGAAAAGGGTGTCCTTTCCCCAATTTATGTTTTTGTCTGCTTTGTCGAAGATCAGTTGACTGTAAGTATTTGTGTTTATTTCTGGGTTCTCTATTGTCTATTCTGTTCCAGGGGTCTATATGTCTTTCCTTTTTTTTTTTGAGATGGAGTCTCACTTGTTGCCCAGGCTCGAGTGCAGTAGTGAGATCTCCGCTCACTGCCAACTCCACCTCTTGGCTTCAAGCGATTCTCCTGCCTCAGCCTCCTGAGTAGCTGGGACTACAGCTGCACACCACGCCACCCAGCTATTTTTTGTAATTTTAGTAGAGACGGGGTTTCACCATATTGGTCAGGCTAGTCTTGAACTCCTGACCTCAGGTGATCCACCTGCCTCGGACTCCCAAAGTGCTGGGATTACAGGCACAAGCCACCACACCTGGCCTTTATGTGCCTATTTTTATACCAGTACCATGCTGTTTTGGTGACTATGGTCTTATAGTATAGTTTCAAATCAGGTAGTGTGATGCCTCCAGATTTATTCTTTTTGCCTCATATTGCTTTGGCTATGCAGGCCCTTTTTTGGTTCCATATACCTTTTAGGATTGTTTTTTCTCATATTGCAAAGAATGATGGTAGTATTTTGATGGTTATTATATTGAATTTGTAGCTTGCTTTTGGCAGTATGGTCATTTTCACAATATTGATTCTACCTATCCATGAGCATGGGATGCGTTTCTATTTGTTTGTGTCATCTATGATTTCTTTCTGCAGTGTTTTGTAGTTTTCCTTGTAGAGGTCTTTTGCTTCCTTGGTTAGATATGTTCCTAAGTATTTTATTTTTATTTTTTGCAGCTCTTGTAAAAGTGGTTTTTTATTTGATTCTCTGATTGGTTACTGTTGGTGGATTGAAAAGGTACTGATTTGTGTACATTAATCTTGTATCCAGAAACTTTGCTAAATTTCATCAGTTCTAGGAGGTTTCTGTAGGAGTCTTTGAGGTAAACAATCACATCCTCAGCAAACAGCAAGTTTGACTTCCTCTTTACAAATTTGGATGACCTTTCTTTCTTTCTCGTGTCTAATTACTCTGGCTAGGACTTCCAGTACTATGTTGAAGAGGAGTGGTGAGAGTGGGCATCCTTGTCTTGTCCCAGTTGTCAGAGAGAATGCTTTCAACTTTTCCCCATTTAGTGTTATGTTGGCTGTGGGTTTCTCATAGATGGCTTTTATTACATTCAGGTGTGTCCCTTGTATGCTGAATTTGCTGAGAGTTTTAATCATAAAGAATGCTGGATTTTTGTCAAATGCTTTTTCTGCATCTATTGAGATGATCATGTGATTTTTGTTTTTAATTCTGTTTATATGGTGTATCACGTTTGTTGACTTTTATATGTTAAACTATCCCTGCATCCCTGGTATGCAACCCACGTGATCATGGTGTGTTATCTTTTTGATATGTTGTTGGATTCAGTTAACTAGTATTTTGTTATGGATGTTTGCATCTATGTTTATCAGGGATATTGGTCTGTAGTTTTCTTTTTTGGTTATGTCCTTTCTCGGTTTTGGTATTAGGGTGATGCTGACTTCATAGAATGAATGAGGGACAGTTTCCTCTTTCTTTTTCTTGTGGAATAGTGTTAAAAGGATTGGTACCAATTCTTCTTTGAACGTCTGTTAGAATTCTGCTGTAAATTCATCTGGTCCTGGACTTTTGTTTGTGGGTAATTTTTTTTATTACATTTCATTCTCGAGGCTTATTATTGATCTGTTCAGGGTGTCTAATTCTTCCTGATTTAAGCTGGAAGGGTTGTATTTTTCCAGGAATTTACCTATCTCTTCTAGGCTTTCTAGTTTATGGGCACAAAGCTGTTCATAGTAGCCTTGAATGTCGTTTGTATTTCAGTGGTGTCCGTTGTAATATCTCCCATTTAGTTTCTTAATGAGATTATTTGGATTTTCTCTTTTTTGTCCTGGTTAATCTTGCTAATGGTCTATCAATTTTATTTGTCTCTTCAAAGAACCAGCTTTTGGTTTCATTTATCTTTTATATTTTTTGTTGTTGCTGTTTCAGTTTCATTTAGTTCTGCTCTGATCTTAGTTATTTCCTTTATTCTACTGAGTTTGGGTTTTGTTTGTTTTTGTTTCTTTAGTTCTTGAAGTGTGACCTTAGAATGTCAGTTAGTGCTCTTTCAGTCTGTTTGATGTAGGCATTTAGGGCTATGAACTTTCCTCTTTGTACAGCCTTTGCTGTATCTCAGAGGTTTTTAATAGGTTGTTTCATTATTGTCATGCATTTCAAAGAATTTTTTAATTTCTATCTTGATTTTGTTTTTGACCCAGTGCTTATTCAGGAGCAGGTTATTTAATTTCCATGTATTTGCATGAATTTGAAGGTTTCTTTTGGAGTTGATTTCCAGTTTTATTCCACTGTGGTCTTACAGAGTACTTGATATAATTTTAATTTTCTTAAATTTATTGAGGCTCATTTTATGACCTATCTTAGAGAATGTTCCATGCACTGTTGAATAGAATGTGTATTCTGTGGTTGTTGGATGAAATGTTCTGCATATATCTGTTAAGTCCGTTTCTTCCAAGGTATAATTAGAATCTATTGTTTCTTTGTTTTCTGTCTTGGTGGCCTGTCTAGTGCTGTCAGTGGAGTATTGAAGTTCCCCACCATTATTGTGTTGTTGTCTATCCCATTTCTCAGGTCTAATAGTAATTGTTTTATAAATTTGAGAGCCCCAGTGTTAGGTGCATATGTATTTAGGATTGTGGTATTTTTCTGTTGGACAAGGCTTTTACCATTATATAAGGTTCCTCTTTTTCTTTACTGTTGTTGCTTTAAAGTTTGTTTTGTCTGATGTAAGAATAGCCACTCTGCTTGCTTTTGGTGTCCATTTGCATAAAATACCTTTTTCCATCCCTTTATTTTAAGTTTATGTGTGTTCTTATGTGTTAGGTAAGTCTCTTGAAGGCAGAAGATAGTTGATTGGTAAATTCTTATCCATTCTGCAATTATGTATCTTTTAAGTGGAGTCTTTAGGCCGTTTATATTCAGTTAGTGTTGAGATGTGTGGTACCATTGTATTCATCATGCTATTTGTTGCCTGTGTATCTTGGATTTTTGTTTTTTGTTTTTGCTTTTTAAATTGTATTTTTGTTTTATAGATCCTGTTTGATAATTTGAGGAGGCTGTTTTCATGTGTTTCTGAGATTCTTTTCAAGATTTAGAGCTCCTTTTAGCAGTTCTTATAGTGGTGGCTTGGTAGTGGCGAATTCTCTCAGCATTTGGTTTTCTGAAAAAAGACTGTATCTTTCCTTCATATATGATGCTTAGTTTTACTGGATACAAAATTCTTAGCTGATAATTGTTGTGTTTGAAGAGGCGGAAGATAGTGCCCCAGTCCCTTCTAGCTTGTAAGGTTTCTGCTAAGAAACCTGCTGGTAATCTGATAGGTTTTCCTCTATAGGTTACCTGGTGCTTTTGCCTCACATCTCTTAAGATTCTTTTCTTCATCTTAACTTTAGTTAACCTGATGACAATGTGCCTAGGTGATGATCTTTTTGTAATGAATTTCCCAGGTGTTCTTTGTGCTTCTTGTATTTGGATGTCTAGGTCTTTAGCAAATCCAGGGGAGCGTCTCTCAATTATTCCCCCAAATATGTTTTCCAAGCTTTTAGATTTCTCTTCTTCCTCAGAAACACTGATTATTGTTAGGTTTGGTCATTTATAATCCCAGACTTTTTGGAAGCTTTGTTCATATTTTCTATGTTTTCTTTTCTTTGTCTCTGTTGGATTGAGTTTTTTCAAAGACCTTGTCTTTGTGCTGTGATGTTGTTTCTTCTACTTGTTCAATTCTATTGCTGAGATTTTCCAGAGCATTTTGCATTTCTATATGTGTGTCCAATGTTTCCTGAATTTTTTACTGTTTTTTTTTTTTTTTATGTTGTCTATTTCCTTGAATGTTTCTCCCTTCTCTTCTGGTATTGTTTTTTGGATTTTCTTGCATTGGGCTTTGCCTTTCTCTGGTGTCTCCCTGATTAGCTTAATAACTAACCTCCTGAATTCTTTTTAGGTAAATCAGGATTTCTTCTTGGTTTGGATCCATTGCTGGTGAGCTAGTGTGAATGTTTGGGGGTGTCAAAGAGCCCTGTTTTGGCATATTACCAGAGTTGGTTTTTCTGATTTCCTCTCGTTTGGGTAGGCTCTATCACAGGGAAGGTCTAGGGATGAAGGCTGCGGTTCAGATTCTTTTGTCCCACGGGGTGTTCCCTTGATGTTGTACTCTCCTTCTTTTCCTAGAGATGTGGCTTTCTGAGAGCTGAGCTGCAGTGATTGTTATCTCTTTTCTATGTCAAGCTACCCAGCAGGTCTATCCAGCTCCAGGCTGGTACTGGGTGTTGTCCGCACAGACACTTGTGATATAAACAGTCTATGGGTCTCTAAGCTGTAGATACCAGCACCTGTTCCAGTCAGGTGGCAATGAGGTGAAATGGACCTTGTGGGTTGGTTCCACATTTGCAGTTGCAAATTGTGCTGCTATAAACACGTGTGTGCAAGTGTCTTTTCTTTTCCTCTGGGTAGATACCCAGTAGTGGGATTGCTAGATCAAATGGTATTTCTACTTTTAGTTCTTTAAGGAATTTCCACATTGTTTTCCATAGTGGTTGTGCTAGTTTACATTCCCTCCAGCAGTGTAAAAGTGTTCTCTGTTCACCGCATCCATGCCAACTTCTATTATTTTTTCATTTTCTGGTTATGGTCATTCTTGCAGTAGTAAGATGGTATTGCACTGTGGTTTTGATTTGCATTTTCCTTATAATTAGTGATGTTGAGCATTTTTTTGTATACTTGTTGGCCATTTGTATATCTTCTTTTGAGTATTTTCTGTTCATGTCCTTAGCCCACTTTTTCATGGAATTGTTTTTTTTTTTTTTTTTCTTGCTAATTTGTTTGTGGTAGATTCTGGATATTAGTTTTTTGTTAAATGTTTTGATTGTGAAGATTTTCTCTCACTCTGTGAGTTGTCTGTTTACTTTGTTGACAGTTCCTTTAGCCAAGCAAAAGCTCTTTAGTTTAATTATGTCCCAGCTATTTCTCTGTTTTTATTTGCTTTCGCATTCTTGTTCATGAAATACTTGCCTACGTTGATATCTAGAAGAGTTTTTCCAATGTTACCTTCTAGAAGTTTTATAGTTTCAGGTCTTAGACTTAAGTCCTTGATCCATCTTCAGTTGATTTTTGTATAAGATGAGAGATGGGGACCCAGTTTTATTCATCTACGTGTGGCTTGCCAATTATTCCAGCACTATTTGTTGAAGAGGGTGTCCTTTTCTCACTTTATGTTTTTGTTTGCTTTGTCAAAGATCAGTTGGCTGTAAGTATTTGATTTTATTTCTGGGTTCTTAATTCTGTTCCGATGGTCTATGTGCCTACTTTTATACCAGTACCATGCTGTTTTGGTTATGCTGGCCTTATAGTATAGTTTGAAATCAGGTAGTGTGGTGCCTCCAGATTTATTCTTTGTGATTAGCCTTGCTTTGGCTATATGGACTCTTTTCTGGTTCCATATGAATTTTAGGATTTTTTTTTCTAGTTCTGTGAAGAATGATGTTGGTATTTGGATGGGAATTACATTGAATTTGTAGATTGTTTATTTCAATACAGTCATTTTCACAATATTGGATTCTACCCATCCATGAGCATGGAATGTATTTCCATTTGTTTCGGTCATTTATCATTTCTTTCAGCAGCATTTTATAGTTTTCCTCGTAGAGGACTTTTGCCTCTGTGGTTAGGTATGTTCCTAAGTATTTTATTTTATTTGCCACTATTGTAAAAGGGGTTTAGTGCATGATTTGATTCTCAGCTTGGTTGCTGTTGGTGTATAGAAGAGCTACTAATTAGTGTACTTTAATTTTGTATCCAGAAACTTTGCTGAATTCTTTGATCAGTTCTAGGAGCTTTCTGGAGGAGTCTTTAGGGTTTTTGAGGCAAATAATCACATCATCAGCAAACAGCAACAGTTTCACTTCCTCTACAAATCTGGATGACCTTTATTTCTTTCTCTTGTCTAATTGCTCTGGCTAGGACTTCCAGTACTATGTTGAGAACTGGTGAGAGTTGGCATCCTTGTCCTGTTCTAGTTGTGAGAGGGAATGCTTTTTAACTTTTCCCCATTTAGTATTATGTTGCTTGTGGGTTTGTCATAGATGGCTTTTATTACATTCAGGTGTGTCCCTTGTATGATTTTTGCTGGTGGATCAATTTTTGATATGTTGCTGGATTCGGTTAGCTGGTATTTTGTTATGAATTTTTGCATCTATGTTCATCAGGGATATTGCTCTGTAGTTTTCTTCTTTGAAAATGTCCTTTCCTGGTTTGGGTATTAGGGTGATACTGGCTTCATAAAATGGATTGGTGAGGATTTCTTCTTTTTCTAACTTGTGGAATAGTGTCAATACGATTGGTACCAATTCTTCTTTTAATGTCTGGTAGAATTCTGCTGTGAATCCCTCTGGTCCTGGACCATTTTTATTGGTAATTTTTTTATTATGGTTTCAATCTCACTGCTTGTTATTGGTATGTTCAGGGTATCTAATTCTTGATTAAAGCTAGGGAAGTTGTATCTTTCCAAGAATTTTTCCATATCCTCTTGGTTTTGTAGTTTATACATCTAAACTGTTCATAGTAGCCTTGAATGATCTTTTGTATTTCTGTGGTGTCAGTTGTTATATCTTTAGTTTTGTTTCCTAATGAACTTATTTGGATTTTCTCTCATCTTCTCTTGGTTAATCTTGCTAATGATCTATCAATTTTATTTATCTTTTCAAAGAACCAGATTTTTGTTTCATTTTTATCTTTTGTATTGCTTTTTTCTGGTTTCAATTTCTTTTAGTTATGCTCTAATCTTGGTTATTTCCTTTCTTCTGTTGGGTTTGGGTTTTGTTTTTGTTTTAATAGTTCCTTGAGGTGTGACCTTAGATTATCTGTTTGTTAGTTTTAGACTTTTTGGTGTAGGCATTTAAGGCTATGAACTTTCCTCTTAGCACTGCCTTTGCTGTATCCTAGAGGCTTTCATAGGTTATATCACTACTGTCATTCAGTTTGAAGAATGTTTAAATTTCAATCTCGATTTCATTTTTACCCATTGCTCATTCAAGAATAGGTTATTTAATTTTCGTGTATTTGCATGGTTTTGAAGATTGCTTTTGGAGTTGATTTTCAGTTTTAGTCCACTGTGGTCTGGGACAGTACTTGGTAACAATTTCAATTTTCTTAAATTTACTGAGGCTCGTTTTATGGTCTATCATATGGTCTATCTGGGAGGAAGTTCCATGTGCTGATTAATAGAATGTATGTTCTTCACTTGTTGGGTAGAATATTCTGTAAATATCTGTTAAGTCCATTTGTTCCAGGGTGTATTTTAAATCCAATGTTTCCTTGTTTACTTTCTGTCTTGACGCCTTGTCTAATGCTGTCAGTGGAGTATTGAAGTCCTCCACTAATACTGTGTTGCTCTCTATCTCATTTCTTAGGTTTACTGGTAATTGTTTTATGAATTCGGGAGTTCCAGTGTTAGATGGATATATATTTAGGATTGTGATAGTTTCCTGTTGAACAAGGCCTTTTATCGTTATATAATGTCTCTTTTCATCCTTTTAATTGCTGTGGCTTTAAAGTTTGTTTGTTTGTTTGTTTTTTTTTTTTTTTGTCTGATGTAAGAATGGCTACTCCTGCTTGCTTTTGGTGTCTATTTGCATGGGATGTCTTTTTCCACCCCTTCACCTTAAGTTCATGTGAATCCTCATATGTTAGGACTTGTGAGGTAAGAATTGGTAAATTCTTATCTGTTCTACAATTCTGTATCTTTTAAGTGGAACATTTAGGCCATTTATCTTCAATGTTAGTATTGAGATGTGAGGTATCATTCCATTCATTGTGCTATTTGTTACCTGTGTAATGTGGTTTTCTGGCCTTTTTAAAATACATTTTTGTTGTATAGGTCCTGTGAGATTAATGCTTTAAAGAGGTTCTGTTTTGATGTGTTTCTAGGATTTGTTTCAAGATTCAGAGCTCCTTTTAGCAGTTCTTGTAGTGCTGGCTTGGCAGTGGTGAATTCTCTCAGCATTCATTTGTCTGAAAAAGACTCTATCTTTCCTTCCTTTATGAAGCTTAATTTTGCTGGATACAAAATTCTTGGTTGATCATTATTTTGTTTGAGGAGGCTGAAGATAGCACCCCGATCCCTTCCAGCTTATATGGTTTCTGCTTAGAAATCTGCTGTTAATCTGTTAGGTTTTCCTTTATGAGTTACCTGGTCCTTTTGCCTCACATCTCTTAAGAGTCTTTCCTTCACCTTAAATTCAGTTAACCTGATGACAGTATGCCTAGGTGAAGATCTTTTTGTGATGAATTTCCCAGGTGTTCTTTGAGCTTCTTGTATTTGGATGTCTAGGTCTCTAGCAAGGCCAGGGAAGTTTTCCTCAATTATTTCCCCAAATATGTTTTCCAAGGAGCTTTTAGATTTCTCTTCTTCCTCAGGAACACCAATTATTCTTAGATTTGGTTGTTTAGCATAATCCCAGACTTCTTGGGGTCTTTGTTCATATTTTCTTATTCTTTTTTCTTTGTCTTTGTTGGATTGGGTTAATTAGAAAATCTTATATTTGAGCTCTGAAATTCTTTCTTCTACTTGATTTATTGTACTGCTGAGACTTTCCAGAAGCTTTTCATTTCTATAAGTGCATCCATTTTTTCCTGAAGTTTTGACTTTTTTATGTTTATACTATTTCCGTGAATATTTCTCTCTTAACTTCTTGTATTGTTTTTTGGATTGTCTTGCATTGGGCTTCACCTTTCTCTGGTTCCTCCCTGATTAGCTTAATAACTAACCTCTTGAATTTTTTTTTTTTTTTTAGGTAAATCAGGGATTTCTTCTTTGTTTGAATCCATGGCTGGTGAGCTAGTGTGATTTTTTGGGTGTATTAAAGAGCCTTGTTTTGTCATATTACCAGAGTTGGTTTTCTGGTTCTTTCTCATTTGGGTAGGCTCTGTCACAGGGAAAGTCTAGGGCTGAAGGCTGATGTTCAGATTCTTTTGCCTCACAGGGTATTCCCTTGATGTAGTACTCCCTTGCTTTTCCTAGGGATGTGGCTTCCTGTGAGCTGAGCTGCAGCAGTGATTGTTGTCTCTCTGCTGGGTCTAGCCACCCAGGAAGTCTACTTGGCTCCGGGCTGGTACTGGTGGTGGTCTGCACAGAGTCCTATGATGTGAACTGTCTGAGTCTCTCACCAGCATCTCTTCCGCAGAAAGTGGCATTTGGGTGAAATGGACTCTGTGAGGGTTCTCTGCTTTGGTTGTTTAATGTACTATTTTTGTGCTGGTTGGCCTCCTGCCCAGAGTTGGTGCTTTCCAGAGAGCATCTGCTGTGGTAGTGTGGGGAGGAGCAGGTGATGGGTGGGGTGCTGTTACTCCCAAGAGTATAAGACCTTTGTCTTCAGCTACCAGGTGGACCACTAGGTAGGGGCAGGGCTAGGCATGCCTGAGCTTAGACTCTCCTTTGGTGGGTCTTGCTGTGACTGCTATTGGGGTTGGGGGTGAGATTCCCAGGTCAATGGAGTTATGTTCCTTGGAGAATTATGGCTGCCTTTGCTGTGTCATGCAGGTTGTGAGGGAAGTGGGGGAAAGTCACCAGTCACAGGTGTCACCCAGCTCCCACACAACCTAGAGGGCTGGTCTCACTCTTACCATATCACCTCCAACAGTACTGAGTCTTTAGGCAGTGGGGGAGCAGGACTGAGAACTTGCCCCAGGCTACCTGCCTCTCAGCTGCAAAAGCAAATAGGGCTTTCATGCTTCCCTCACTTGTGAAGTCTATATACCAGATTCACGTCCTCCCCATGAGTTCTGGCCAGGATACTTCTTGATCAGTTCAAGTTGTAACAGTTCAGCTGGCAGTTTCCTTCTTCCTGTCACCTTTGCCCAGTACCTCAGGCAGCCCACCCCAAGGACCTCTGTGAAGCAAGGGGGAAATGGCTTGCTGGCAAGACTACAGGGCTTTTCCCACTGCGTCTTCTACCTCTGTGTTTTACTTGGTTCTCTAAAATGACTCAGCTCCAAGTAAGGTCAGAAGCTTCTCCCATGATCTAGACCTTCAGGTTCCCCAGTGAGAATGTGTGTTTGGAGGCAGATGATCCCCCTTTCTCACTTCCACAGTTTGGACACTCACCATATTTGGAGTGTCTCGGGTCCTGTAGGAGCAATCTGCCTTCTTCAGAGGGTCTGTGGGTTATCTCTGTTTTCCTGATTTATTCTTACAGTCATTCTGGAGCAAAAGTTCATGATGCAAGCCTCCACATGCTGCTCTGTCCATCTGAGTGGGAGCTGCAATCTAGTCCTGACTCCCATCTGCCATGCTCTCTATACTGTATTTTTTATATATAAATTTGTCTGTTAATGAATACTTAGGTTGATTTCATATTTTTGCTACTGTGAATAATGCTGCACTAAATGAGAGTGAAGATATTGCTTCAATACACTGATCTCCTGTCCTTTAAACGTGTATCCAGTACTGGAATTAATGGATCATATGGTAGTTCTATTTTTAGTTTTTTGAGGAATCTTTATGCTGCTTTCCATGGTGGCTGTACTAAGTTACTTTCCTACCAACAGTGTATAAATGTCCTCTTTTCTCTGCATCTTCACTAGCATTTTTTGTTTGTTTGTTTTTGTCTTTTTGATAATAGCTATTCTAACTGGGGTGAGATGATCTCATTGTGGCTTTCATTTGTATTTCCCTAGTGATTATTGATGTTGAAAATTTTCATATACCTGTTAGACATTTGTATGTCTTTTGGAAAATGTCTACTTAGCTCATTTGCCCAGTTTTTAAATTGGATTTTTTTTTCTGTTATTTTACTTCCTTGTATATTCTGGCTATTAATTTCTTGTCAATAAATAGCTTGCAAATATTTTCCCCCATTCTTCAGGTTGCCTCTTCCCTCTTTTAATTGTTTCCTTTGCTGTGCAGAAGCATTTTAGCTTGATATAATTCCATCTGTCTTTTTGTATTATTATTATTATTATTATTATTATTATTATTATTATTATACTTTAAGTTCTAGAGTACATGTGCACAATGTGCAGTTTTGTTACATATATATACATGTGCCATGTTGGTGTGCTGCACCCATTAATTCATCATTTACATTAGGTATATCTCCTAATGCTATCCCTTCCCCCTCCCCACAATAGGCCCTGGTGTGTGATGTTCCCCTTCCTGTGTCCAAGTGATCTCATTGTTCAATTCCCACCTACGAGTGAGAACATGCAGTGTTTGGTTTTCTCTTCTTGCGATAGTTTGCTGAGAATGATGGTTTCCAGCTGTATCCATGTCCCTACAAAGGAAACGAACTCGTCCTTTTTTGTGGCTGCATAGTATTCCATGGTGTATATGTGCCACATTTTCTTAATCCAGTCTGTCACTGATGGACATTTGGGTTGATTCCAAGTCTTTGCTATTGTGAATAGTGCCACAATAAACATACGTGTGCATGTGTCTTTATAGCAGCATAATTTATAATCCTTTGGGTATATACCCAGCAATGGGATGGCTGGGTCAAATAGTATTTCTAGTTCTAGATCTTTGAGGAATCGCCACACTGTTTTCCACAATGGTTGAACTAGTTTACCGTCCCACCAACAGTGTAAAAGTGTTCCTATTTCTCCACATCTTCTCCAGCACCTGTTGTTTCCTGAGTTTTTAACGATTGCCATTCTAACTGGTGTGAGATGGTATCTCATTGTGGTTTTGATTTGCGTTTCTCTGATGGTGAGTGATGATGAGCATTTTTTCATGGGTCAGTTGGCTGTATAAATGTCTTCTTTTGAGAAGTGTGTGTTCATATCCTTTGCTCACTTTTTGATGGGGTTGTTTGTTTGTTTCTTGTAAATTTGTTTGAGTTCTTTGTATGAAATCATAACAGTCTCTCAGACCACAGTGCAATCAAATTAGAACTCAGGCTTAAGAAACTCACTCAAAACCACACAACTACATGGAAACTGAAAAACCTGCTCCTGAATGACTACTGGGTAAATAACGAAATGAAGGCAGAAATAAAGATGTTCTTTGAAACCAATGAGAACAAAGACACAATGTACCAGAATCTCTGAGACACAACTAAAACAGTGTTCAGAGGGAAATTTATAGCGCTAAATGCCCACAAGAGAGAGCAGGAAAAATCTAAAATTGACACTCTAAAGTCAAAATTAAAAAAACTAGAGAAGCAACAGCAAACACATTCAAAATCTAGCAGAAGACAAGAAATAACTAATGTCAGAGCAGAACTGAAGGAGAAAGAGACATGAAAAGCCCTTCAAAAAATTAATGACTCCAGAAGCTGGCTTTTTGAAAAGATCAACACAATAGGTAGACCACTAGCCAGACTAATAAAGAAAAAAGAGAGAAGAATCAAATGGGTACAATAAAAAATGATATAGGGGATATCACCACTGATCCCACAGAAATACAAACTACCATCAGAGAATACTATAAATACCTCTATGCAAATAAACTAGAAAATCTAGAAGAAATGGATAAATTCCTGGACACATACACCCTCCCAAGTCTAAACCAGGAAGAAGTGCCTGAATAAACCAATAATAAGCTGTGAAACTGAGGCAGTAATTAATAGCCTACTAACCAAAAAAAGTCCAGAACAAGACAGATTCACAGCCGAATTCTAACAGATGTACAAAGAAGAGCTGGTACCATTCCTTCTGAAACTATTCCAAACAATAGGAAAAGAGGGAATCCTCCCTAACTCATTTTATGAGGCCAGCATCATCCTGATACCAAAACTTGGCAGAGACACAACAAAAAAGAAAATTTCAGGCCAATATCCCTGGTGAACATCAATGTGAAAATCCTCAATAAATTACTGGCAAACCGAGTCTAACAGCACTTCAAAAAGCTTATCCGTCATGATCAAGTCGGCTTCATCCCTGAGATGCAAGGCTGGTTAAACATATGCAAATCAATAAATGTAATCCATCACATAAACACAACCAAAGAAAAAGCCACATGATTATCTCAACGGATGCAGAAAAAGCCTTCAATAAAATTCAACACCCCTTCGTGCTAAAAAACTCTCAATAAACTAGGTATCAATGGAATGTATCTCAAAATAGTAAGAGCTATTTATGACAAACCCAGTCAATATCACACTGAATGGGCAAAAACCAGAAGCATTCCCTTTGAAAACTGGCACAAGACAAGGATGCCCTCTGTCACCACTGCTATTTGACATAGTATTGGAAGTTCTAGCCAGGGCAATCAGGCAAGAGAGAAAGAAATAAAGGGTATTCAGATAAGAAGAGAGGAAGTCAAATTGTCTCTGTTTGCAGATGACATGATTGTATACTTCGAAAACCCCATCATCTCAGCCCCAAAACTCCTGAAGCTGGCAAGCAACTTCAGCAAAGCCTCAGGATCCAAAATCAATGTGCAAAAATCACAAGCATTCCTTTACACCAATAATAGACAGAGAGCCAAATCATGAGTGAACTCCCATTCACAACTGCTACTAAGAATAAAATACCTAGGAATACAACTTACAAGGGATGTGAAGGACCTCTTCAAGGACAACACAAACCACTGCTCAAAGAAGTAAGAGAGGACACAAACAAATGGAAAAACGTTCCATGCTCATGGATAGGAAGAATCAATATTGTGAAAATGGCCATACTGCCCAAGGTAATTTATAGATTCAGTGCTATCTCCATCAAGCTACCAATGACTTTCTTCACAGAATTAGAAAAAACTACTTTAAACTTCATATGGAACCAAAAAAGAGCCCATATAGCCAAGACATTTCTGGACAAGAAGAACAAAACTAGAGGCATCACGTTGCCGGACTTCAAACTATACTACAAGGCTACAGTAACCAAAACACCATGGTACTGGTACCAAAACAGATATATAGACAAATGGAACAGAACAGAGACCTCAGAAGTAACACCACACATCTACAACCATCTGATCTTTGACAAACCTGACACAAACAAGCAATGGGGAAAGGATTCCCTATTTAATAAATGGTGTTGAGAAAACTGGCTAGCCATATGCAGAAAACTGAAACTGGACTCCTTCCTTACACCATATAAAAAAATCAACTCAAGATGTATCAAAGACTTAAACATAAGGCCTAGGCCCGTCAAAATCTTAGAAGAAAACCTGGGCAATACCATTCAGGACATAGGCATGGGCAAAGACTTCATGTCTAAAACACCAAAAGCAATGGCAACAAAAGCCAAAATTGACAAATGGGATCTAATTAAACTAAAGAGCTTCTGCACAGCAAAAGAAACTATCATCAGAGTCAACAGGCAACCTACAGAACGAGAGAAAAATTTTGCAATCTACCCATCTTACAAAGGTCTAATATCCAGAATCTACAAAGAACTTAAACAAATTTACCAGAAACAAACAACTGCCCATCAAAAAGTGAGCAAATGATATGAACAGACACTTCTCAAAGGAAGACATTTATGCAGCCAACAAATATATGAAAAAAAGTTCAGCATCACTGGTCATTAGAGAAATGCAAATCAAAACCATAATGCAATATCATCTCATGCTAGTTAGAATGGTGATTATTAAAACGTCAGGAAACAACAGATGCTGGCGAGGATGTGGAGAAATAGGAACGCTTTTACACCATTGGTGGGAGTCTAAATTAGTTCAACCATTGTGGAAAACAGTGTAGCGATTCTTCAAGGATCTAGAACCAGAAATGTCATTTGACCCAGCAATCCCATTACTGGTTATATACCCAAAGATGTATAAATCATTCTACTTTAAAGACACATGCACACGTGTGCTTATTGCAACACTATTTATAACCAATCCAAATGCCCATCGATGATAGACTGGATACAGAAAATGTGGCACATATACACCACAGAATACTATGCAGCCATAAAAAAGGGATGAGTTCATGTCCTTTGCAGGGACACGGATGAAGCTGGAAACCATCATTCTCAGCAAACTAACAAAGGAACAGAAAACCAAACACCGCATGTTCTCACTCATAAGTGAGAGTTGAACAATGAAAACACATGGACACGGGGAGGGGAACATCACATACTGGGGTCCTTCATGGGGTAGGGGTCAAGGGAAGGGAGAGCATTAGGGCAAATACCTAATGCATGCAGGGCTTAAAACCTAGATGTCAGGTTGATAGGTGCAGCAAACCACCATGGCACATGTATACCTATGTAACAAACCCGCATGTTCTGCACATGTATCCCAGAACTTAAAATAAAATTTTAAAAAACCCACAGTCTTCTGATGGTGCTATCTCTTTCTCAAAGTTGAGGAAATTAGAAGTCAGAATGTGTATTAACTTACCCAGGTCATATCATCAGTGACATAGCAGAAATTTGAACCAAGTCCAAATATTTAAAAGTCCAAACTCTTCCTGATTTCCACATTTCCTAGGTAGATAGATAATGGCCTGAAAGAAGTCACTCCAAAATAAAAAAGGAAAAGGAGTCTGCTTAGAGATAGAACAGAGGAGGTAACAGCAGATGCTGCATAAAGACAAGATGTGTGAAGGTTAAACTTCACCATCTCACAATTGGCCTTAAGTGGTCCTCACTACTAAATATCATCACATGTGATACCATTGGAACATAGTTGACTCTGGGTAGGTTTATACAAAATATCAAAGCCAGATATATATATATAGGGAATCACTTCAGCCACTATGTTCCTCAAAAAACACAATCAGATAAACTATTATAATTAAGGAAATTTTTATCTTATCTTTTTGTTCCTCAGCAGATTAGAGTTTGTATGTGTATGCGTGTGTGGGTGTGTTTAATCACAGTAATAATTATAGTGGTATTAAGTTGATACTAGCACTTGTATTTTCAAATTATTGTGGTATAAAATGGAAAAATACCCACACCAGTAAAAAGTCTTTAAAAAAAATTAAACTTCTATTTTAAATGTCTCTAGTGGAGAGCTAAAAGAGAAACTTTTAAAGAGAGTAATACAATCATGATTTTCTTACAGATATAAAATAAACACATATCAAAGATTTTAATTCATTAGTTAATGAGGAAATCAGGCCATTGTTGTAGCCTTGTTCAAAGGAGAAATCAAAGAATCATTTGTATATATATAGTAAGGGAATGTTGAAATGAATTTACAAATGGACCCAAAAGTGGCTTTCTCCACCAGACAAAATTTGCTTGAATGTTTATAGACATGAATTATGTGCATTGCTATGAGATGTCTATAAATTACAGGATTATAAAATAGCTCAAAGGCAAAGAAAAGTGCAGGGTCCCTTACAGAATCAGATAATTTCTCAGAGGCTGTAGCATTCCACTAAAAGGATATCCAAGTAGTCTTTTTAGTTTGTTCCAAAGTCTTACATTTTTCCTTGCAAGATACCTGGTAATTGCTACAAAATCGATTTTCTCAAACATCAGTTTTTAAATAGAGGAGAAATTCTTCTGAAAAGAATCCTATTTATGCCTAACCACATTGTTGTCTTGCTTGATTTCCTCCAGCAGTTGAAAAATGTGCTAAATAATTTAAAAGTAGACACAAAGACTACTTGTTTAATGCCTATTTAGAAACTATTGTATCAAAATTTTTGTTATTAGAGCCATCTCTGCAGTTGCATAGAAATGTGAAGAGACTCAGGTAGGGTACGTATGGACCCAGGCGGTGATATTGGCTTCAAAGTCCACACTGGTGACTCAGTCTGGGGGAAAAGAGGGAAGACAGGTTCAAAGTCTACACTTGGAAGTCTGCATTTAAGTTCACCGGAAGGAAAAAAAAAATGGAAGGGGTATATGAGTAATCAGAATACAATGATGTTTCCCAAAGAGTTGTTGGAGAACACTACCTCTTGAAATAGGTAAGATGACCTTGGGGTCTATACACATGCATAGCCTAAAAATATTGATTCATATGGTGATTCAGCTCTTTTATTCTTTTCAACTGTCTCTCAATCCATTTAACATTCTCATGGAGAGTCTCCAGTTCATGCTAGCATATATTTAACATATCTCTATCACTTGATAACTTTTTTTCATAATAATAATAATAAAGTAGGCCTAGGCTTCAGAGTCTTTGGCTTGGCAACATGAAAGCAACTTATTTAGCTAGAATTTCATAATATTGCTTTGTTTTGATGTACTTATAGTCAGTTTATTTCTACTGGGAAAGAAGTGCTAGTTTTCCACTTATGATAATGATAGAAAGTTCTTAATTATTTTTAATTTGGGTAAGAAAGTGAATATACTAAAAATACCTAAAACTATTAACAAGTGGTAGCCAGGCATGGTAAAATAAGATGGTAGCCTAGGATGATTGAAGTTTGGGAAACACTGGTGAAGAAGAAACAGGGCCAGGCCAGGAATCAGAAAACAGCAGGATTTCATCCAACTTTAAGGACTTACCTAGCTATGTGACCCACTACAGGGGTCATTCATGTCTTCAAAACTGAGGTTTTCTTATGTTTAAAATGAGGACTGAAAGCTCTGCCCTGTTCCTTTCACTGTGCTCCCAGAATAACATGAGAAAACACACCCAAAGGTATTTTGCAAAGTCCTAGACAGCCACACAGCCAGGAGGACACACACAGGAGGAAAGTTTCTATTTTCAGGCAAGGAGTCATTGTCAGCATCACACTGTTTAAAGGCAAACAGGGGGAGAAAGGAATTCAGTTCAGCCTGAGTGGCTGAGTAGCAACTCAGGAGCATCCATTGAAAAATACAAGCATCCGTTGAAAAATACAAGTTCTTTTCCCACTACTTTGGACTTGCTCTCTTCTTAGCATTGGCAAATGAGAACTGGTAGGAGGTTTTCATAAAAGCAGGGACTAGAGTGCCCCTAACTGAAAATTTCAGCCTATGCAAAGAACCTAGGTTCCCCAAGCAATTCCTACAATGTCTAACAAGGACAGATTGGTGTCACATTTCAGAATGATTAGCTCATAGGGATAAAACCCTGCATCTGACTGGTAGAACAATAACAGTAAAGAAATCATGGTCTTAGTGTCTTGAACTCAGGAAATTCCAAAAGTCAGTGGAGCAAATTAGAAGGAAAGTTCTAGAAATGAAATGACATTACAGTTTCTAAAAGAAAAGAGAAAAATCAAATTATAGGACTTGCATTGAGTTTCAAAGAGGATTGGCAAGATGGGTTGTAGAATCAAATGACAGGCAGAGTGTGTATGTGAAGGGTTGGTGTAAATGTATGTGTGTCGGTGTGTGTGTGCACATGCATGAGAGAGACAGGAGGGAAGCAACAGAGGGCTACTGATGCAAACCTATAGCCTAGTTAATTATTCATGACAGAAAAAGAAATTCCTCTTACCCTTGCAAGTTGTCTTGTCTTCCCCTGAATACAAAGTATATACCAACAGAACCTACCAGCCAACCAGAACAGGATATGCAAGAAAGGCAGGAGCATTAAGGTGTTATATTTATAGGCTCATTTTTATAAAAGTTTCAAAAATCAAAACAGATGGTTGTTTCAAAATGGCATAGTGATTATATTTTATCATTGAGATTTTTGTGTAATAATATCTTTTTTATATGCTATGCCTCTGAGTAATCCTTTTTTACTGTTTTGGTAAAATTGTATAATTTTGGATTCATTCTTCTTTCTGAAGATTTGTCAATAGCATTGGCATTGTATTTGTTGGTACCCACCACAAAGCAGCACCTTTTATGCTGTCACTCTGTTCTTGAGTTGTTTCTATGAGTTTCATGTTATCTTAGTTCATTTATCTAAAGTAAAAAGTGACTGACAATGGAATTTTCCCTAGATGCCTATTTTAGTATACCAGAAATTTGAAGAATAAACATGTGACCAAGTGAAATCCACACTATGTAATATACTTACATTTTTAAAAACTTGATAGTTTTCCTAATCAAGGCATTCTTTAAAAATCAGCATTGGGATATTTTATTCATGAACTCTTGTTGTCTAATTCTAATCAGGCAATAAAAGGAACAAATGAGTACTTTTCTAAATGTAGTCATGTAAACAACAGAATCTGCCAGTTCCATCTAGGGTCATTTTCATCAAGCATTTGTATAAATAATCGAGAAGGGGGAGAAACAATATAATCATATTTGTAGGTTGGAAGATGATGCTAAGTCCTGGGAAAGTAAAGAATAAACTAGCAAACATTGATAGACCATGAAGCTAGCTGAATCTCCTGATAGGAGGTTTCTGGATGTCAGATCAGTAACAAGTACCTTCTTGGTAGGTAGCATTCTAAATGCTTAAAATATGGAACAGTAGAAGATATGCTTCTTAGTATCTGTAAATTCCACAGTGACTGTCACAATCCTAGCTATAACTTTTATCTTAAGTGGTAACTATAATAGTATACATTTGAAATTGTGAGTTACACATAGACATTTTGGGAGTATACAAGTGGATGCTGTGGTAGCTATAAACCTGTCCGGAAGAAGGTACTAAAGATGAAATGGCCACTTCGATGGTACAAAACCAGCAGGTAAATGAAATCACTGAAGATTCGTATTAAAAATTGGAGAAGAAAAATAGATGTGTGTCTCTAAGAGAGAGGAAATAATTGAAACATGTAAAGGAAATGCTCAAGATTAGCTACCCCTATGTAACTATGAGGTGTTTCTAACATGTTGAAAGTGAGGTGTGTTTTAGGGATTATCTTTTAGTTATCTAAAATAAATACAAGCGGCTTTGCCTACTTGCCCAGTACAAAAGACATTTGAATTTTGTTTGTGTGTGGATAAAACCATTAAGCAAAACCAATTCCCAAGCCACAGACTGCCCTGACCCTAGACAGTCATCAGCAGACCAAGAAGCCAAGAACATGATGGTGACCTGTGACCCCTGCCATGGCTGCTACCTGGCAGCAGCTGCCATTTTCAGGGACTGCATGTCCATGAGGGAGGTGGACGAGCAAATGCTTAACATCCAAAATAAGTACAGGAGCTACTTGGCTCATTGGATCCCCCTACAATGTGAAATGTAGCCACTTCCAGGGCTACAAATGTCTGCCACCTTCATCAGCAACAACACAGCCATCCAGGAGCTGTTTGAACAAATCTTGGAGCAGCTCACTGTCATGTTCAGGTGCAAGGCCTCCCTGCAATGGTACATGGGCGAGGGCATGGATGAGATGGATGAGTGCACTGAGGCTGAGAGCAACAGGAATGACCTGGTGCCCAAGTACCAACAGTACCAGAATGCCATGACCAAGGAAAACAAGAGTTTCAGGAGGAGATGGCTAGAACCTTCTCTTACTGGGTAAAGGGTAGAAGTAGTGTGAATTCTTTACTCACAATGTGTTCTATGATATCCATGTCTCACTGTTTGTGAATTGCTGTGTGTGCATCTCTATTAAAGCATATATATATAACATGTGTATGTATGTGTGTGTGTATATATATACACGTTGATCTATAGCCTCATCTTGCCATATAATCACTAGAAGTATTTACAACATCAAAAAAATTATTTTGTGCCCTGTTTGCTCATTCTGAAAATGGTGATAGTTTTTCTTATCTTCAATGATGTGGTCTAGTTTGAAGTTATTTCTAATTTATTATCCATAGCCTTGCATGACATTACACTATTTTTTTTCTCTCTATATCTCTGCTTACTCTAATTAATTTTGGTCAAGTTCTCTGTTCTTATCATGTATCATAAGTAGCTTTTCCTGAGGGTTTGCCTTAGGCATATTTTTCTTTTTCAGTCAGAATTCACTGAAGCAAACAGAATTTTCTCCAGCCAGCTTAAGCAGAGAGGGATTTACTACAGGGTATTAAATTACCTACAGAGCTACTGTGAAAGCTCAAGAAGCAAACTTACGGTTGAGGTTTTAGGAATATCTTCAAAAATATAAAAGGAGACACTGTCCCTTACACTCATGAAGCCATTTGTCAAACTGTAACGGTGCCATCTATTGACTCCAGAACTAAGCCCTCATTGCCACAGTCAGGAAGCTAACAATAAAAATTGCAAAAGATCAGGAAGCTGCCCCAGTGGCGAAGATACTACCTCCAGATTGGTCTTAAAACAGAAATGACATATGAAACATTAGAATCTCCCCACTTTACTTCTACTTTCCAAGTCTCACATAAAAGCATCTGATTGGTAAAACCCAAATCATATCCAGAATCCTAGTTGCAAGAGTATGGGAAAGGTCATTTTATGTTCCAGCCTCTGAAGAAGGAATAGCACGCTAGACTAACATGAGATGGAGCTATAATCCGTCAGCTACTTAACACTCAGCACATCCTTCTACTGACACTTAACACCACTAGCAACAGCAATGTGCTCCTACCTAATGTGATAAAACTATGTTTCACACCTATGAAAGCAATCTCGTCTTCCGCTGTGAAGAGAAGACCCAAAGTTCCATCAGTAACTGCACCCATCCAGTCACCATTGGGTGACACTCAATTCTTTTCTAGTTCAGTCAACATACTATTGGGACAACCTGTGCCTGTGGCCAAAATGATAAATTTGTCAATCAATAATATACTGTGTATCAAAGAGAAAAGGAAAAAGAAAGGGAAGAAGGGGAAAGCATATACAAAATATATACTTCCTTTAAATACTTTCATGTATATTAACATAATACATCATAAAGTATATAAGTAGCTACCACGGACCTTATTTCTGCAACTGTTCACAAAGTTGTAGCTGACATTTATAACCTCCTCCACTAGGTAATCAGGAAGCTCCCAGGATCAGGAAGCAGCCTGTTCAGGATGCTACTACCAAATCTAGACTTCCTCATCCTTCATGGCTGGGCTCACCAGCAGCAACTGCAGGAACACAACCTTTGTATCACTTTCATCTTCCAAGTCTGGCAGAAATTCATCTGCTTTGGGAAATTCATCTGAAACACCAGCTTCTGGTGAGAAAAACGTTGTTTCTAACTTTCTAGTTTCTGTAAAACAGGACAGATATTTGAGACAGCTGCTGAGTGACAATTTATCATATCCATCATAGAACTCTCATTATTTCACAGACTGTCCTTCAGGGTCTTACCCGCTCTCCAGATTTCAAATATAAGTCCACAAACCCTTGAGGACAAATGGCTTCAAATTTAGATTATCTTTTTGGATTTTAGAAATCTAAAACATTGCATTTACTGTATATTACTAACATTAACATTAGGATCTGGGCAGCACCCCATAACTGATTGCATTAACCTTCCTACAACAAAAGGTATAAATAATCATATTATTGGGATAAAGACTAAAAATACCTTAACTTAGTTCATATCAAGCTTTGCTTCAAATGCATTTGCATGAAACTTAAAATCACTTGGATTTTAGGGCTTTTGAGATTTGGAGTTGTGGATAAGGAATTACAGATCTATACCAACTGTTATTGACAATTCCCAAATCTGTATTTTCAACCCTGAGCTCCATATCCTTGTAGGCTTATCTCCACTTTCATTCTCATCCCCTGCCTCCACATAAACCTCAACATTCTTCAAACTGAAAGCAAAACCCAGTCTTCCTCAAGTGTTCCCTGACTCAACGAGAGCCACTAATGTCTACCTATTATCTGAAGCCAGAAACCTACATGTCATCCAAGAAAATCCCTCTCTTTCTCTCTTATCTACACACAGAGTCAGTCACCCAGTCCTGTCAGTCTTACTGCTGAAATACCTCTCCAGTATACTCACTGTTGCCCAACACCACAGCCGCCTCTTCAGGTCACACCACTGTTATTTCTAGATAATTTAAGACAGCTTCCTACTTCTTTGCCTCCCACACCCCATATCTTTTCTCCACACAATAACACAGTGACCTTGTCACTTCCCAGCTTATAACATTTCCTGTCTCCCTACCAGAGACAGTTTCCCTCAGGAAAAAGTCCCACCTACCAAACATTGTTTGAGAGACCCTTCCTTGTTTGCCACTGCTCCCTCACAGTCTGGGCTCCAGCCATACTGTACTCCTTGCAGGAGCCTGAGTTCCTCATGCTGTCTCCTACCTCAGATCTATTTCTTCCCCCTGGAACAAGCCTCTTGGCTTTGCCAGGCTAACTCCTACTCAACTGTCAGGTCTCCACTTGGAAGTCACTCTCACTGAGCAGACAGTTCCTGACATAGAGCTCCCAGACCAGAGCTACATGTATTTTCAAAGCAACTTACATATCCCTTCCTTCCCAGTGACTAAACTGTATTCACACATCCACCTTGCCACCCACAGCTTGTCTCCTACCTTGGGTCGTCCCTTCTGGGAGAATAAGAGTTGTATTTTCCTTATGCATTGTTGTGACCAGTGCTTGCCATATAGTAGATGCTCATAACTATTTTAGTGTTAGTTATAATGACAAATGAATATCTTTCCTTTCTTGTTCTTTTTCCACCCAACTCCAAACTCCTCTGTCCTTAGAAAAAAAAAAAAGGAAAGAAAGTAATGTGTTTGAGACACTCAAATTACATCTCAAAAAAACTCCAAAATATAAGACGAATAAATCAATTACCAAAGTAGCCACTTACTTCTCCCTCTGAGATACATCAGCGTAGAGATGAAGGCTTTGGTGAAGCAAGAGATAAAAGCTTTGATAAGAGGAACACAGAGAAAAAAAATCTGAGAGAAGCAGCTGAAGAAATGTTCTGAATCTCAAAACAGCATGTAATTTGAGAAGACAGGGTGAAGGAAACTGCAGGGAGAAACATCACCTTTTACAGTCATAAAATTACACCAAGGCCAGCCTTTGAATGGCCAACGGGAGCCAGGGGCTCCGGGAAGCTGCATTGGGTCTGAGAATAGGCAAGCCTGCTGCAGCCTGGCTGCAAACTGCTCCTTCACGAGCCTGGCTGGGAGGAAAACTATTTACACATGGGTGGTAAAGAAAAGAGAGAAAAATCTCAAACTGCATGTTGTACACATGTACCCTAGAACTTAAAGTATAATAAAATAAAATATTTTAAAAATTTTTAAAAATTAAAAGAAAGGAGTCTAGATGATTCTTATGTTTGGGAGGCAGAATTTGAGAGAAAGAAAGTTTCCAAAGAAATTCATAATCCTTTTTGGAAAAAAATACCCGTGAATTAGAATTTTAACAAAACATGTCTTGACCCTACAGAGGGTCTTCCTTTTACACCCCCTACATGTTTAATAACATGTTACAGAGGCATTAAAAAAAGAACTGGATGGCAACCTGGGAGAATGAAAACATTGTCTTGAATTCAGGATTTAATGGGTAATTTTTGGCTTAGATTTTCATTATTTTAAAAGTATTTTCAATCAGGTAATTATCTTTTTTGTTTTTTAAAAAAGAGTATTAGATAACTTTAATGTTTCTCACTTTTTTTTTCTTTTTTTGAGACAGGGTCTCACTCTGTCACCCAGGCTGGGATGTGGTGGCACAATCTTGGCTCACTGCAACCTCTGCCTCCTGGGCCCAAGCCATCCTCCCAGCTCAACCTCCCGAATAGCTGGGACTATAGGCATGCACCACCAGCCTGGCTGAATTTTTTATATTCTTTGTAGATACAGGGTTTTGCCATGTTTCCTAGACTGGTCTCAAACTCCTGAACTCAAGTGATCTGCCTGCCTCAGCCTCCCAAAGTGCTGGGATTACAGACGTGAGCCACGGCGCCCAGCCCCACTTTTCTTAACAGTGTTTTTCTACTTCTGACAGTCATTAGTCAAACTAAGGTTGACTAAATAATAAGTTAATAATGAAGTTAATAGAATGGGAAGCTGTTGGGGGGCATTTCATTCCTGCCACTTAAAAATCACTCATCATGATCATAAATTAGCAGGCAGTTACTTATCTCTGCTAATAAGATAAGTAGAGAGGCTGTCAAGGGCTGAGCCTGACAGACTGAGTCGCCTATTCCCACTCCCCACTCTTCCCTAGCATATCGATCCATATTCATTGATTATATGCATGTTGGCAAGACAGAGGGTAATTATTTCTGTTCCTCAACCTGACAGGACAAGAGAGAACCTGCTAGAGGGTTAGAAGAAGCTAACACACTTCCAGGGGGGCTTTTATCACATTTAGGGTAACCAAGTGCTGCTTTGGGGACTACATAACCAAATACAAGATATAATTGAGTAAGGGAGTTTGAGGGGATCTCCCCACTTCTGCTTTGGGAAGAACAGGTCTCAGGCCTCAGCGAGGAGGCTGTGGCAGAGGAGCTAGCTCAAATTTGGCAGCCAGCACAACTGAGACCTACCCTAAAGAAAGACCCAAGGAGACAGAGGAGGCCTCGGGGATCCGATGGAGTCCTAGGCAGCAGATGGAGGCTAAGAAACCAAGGAAATTTAGGTCTGGAATGTTAATGTTGGAAGAAGCCTGGGGACATTTTAGTTGTGTAAAGATAAAACACTTAAAATAATCTCAGATCCCAGGAAATTGATATTTTTCTCTGAGAGGAATATTGAAGACTTTATAATTTTCCTCTGGCAAACAATAGACTGCTGATAGTTTTCTTTCTAAGTAAGGAAAGTTTGGATTTTATTCCAACTCAAAGTAGATAAATCTTTATCAAAAGAAAAAAAGTAAATAATATGGATAAAAGAAGCAATGGAGAACAATGACAATTTTACCAACTATGGTGGGTAAAATAATTTTCCTTTCATTCTGATTCTTATCAGACTTGTGGAATATCAATTTAAGTGTGAAAATATAGTGTTCCTTTCATTTCAAAATGTGACTTCATCGTTCCTAGATAAAAGAGAGGTACTCATGCATTTCAGAAATTAGCATTAATTCCCATCTATTTGCTATGAATGTAAAGCTCTAATATCCACATTTAACCACCTGCTATTTCATTTGCTTGTCCCAATAGCATTTGCAAACAAAGCCAGAGGTAACATGGCATAGCAGCAAGGGCACTGGAATAGGAATCATTCCAGTGTCTGGTTATAGCTCAGGTTCTACCAGAGTGACTTTGGGCAAGTTAATTATGCTTTGTGTGTCTGTTTATTCATCTATCACACACCACAGGTGGATTAGAAGATCCCTAAAATTCTTCCATATCTTAATGTTTAAAGGCACAGATGCTCTAGTGAGTGGAAAGCATTCAGTGAGTTGACATACTGTGTAATCTACAGAACAACTCTGCTGGCAAGTGAAACAGCAGGGAAAAAACCTTCAAGCTTGAGGGAACTTCTGAATTGTAATAAGCATAGCGGTGTGCCATCCATGAATTTACTCACTTTGTTTTCTAGACACACTTGGTGATCCACCACATGCCGTGTGATGTTTTTCTCAGCCATGGGAAGGGGCAACTCTCATGCTTAACTTTTGCTGACCCTTTAAGAAAACCCATTCCACAAAGTGGTCTCTTTAGAATCTATCCTTACTGGAACCGTGTGTCATCTAAAATGGCTGTGCTGTGAGTATCCCCTGCCACACCAAACCATTCACTAAATGTAATATTTTGCACACACTTATATTTATGTGACTGTGTAAGTGAAAGTTAATGTTGTAGGCATTTAATCAGTACCTTTCTGTGGTAGGCAGGATAACAACCTACCAAAATATCTGCATCTGAAAACATCCGCCTCTCAATTTCTGAAGCCTGTGAATATGTTACCTTACATAGCAAAAGCGACTTTGCAGATGTGATAATGTTAAGAATCTTGATATGGGAGGGTTAATCTCTGTTATTTGAGTATGCCCAGTGTAATCACAAGGGTCCTTTTAAGATGGAAGAAAGCAGGAGTGGCACAGTCAGAGAAGGAGGTGTGAAAACAGAAAGCAGAGATCAGAAATACAGATTTGAAGATGCTGCACTGCTGGCCTTATAAATGGACGAAGGGGCCACAGGTCACAGAGTACAGACGGCCTCTACTAACTGGAAAAGGTGAGAACGTGGATTTTCCCCCAGAGCCTCCAGAAATAATGAATGCAGTTTTGCCGACACCTTGATTTTAGTTTCATAAGACCCACTTTGGGCTTCTGACTTTCAGGAGTGTGGATAACAAACTTGCGTTGTTTTAAGCCACTAAGTGTGTGGCAAATTGTGAGAGCAGCAAGAGGAAACTTATACATTCCCTAATAATGGGTTATCAGAAATTTCTAATATCCATAGAAATTATACAAATATCTCATCTACTCTCTTCATTTCACAGATTAAAAAAACAGAAGAATCAATGAGGTCTATCTCTCTTCTATACAGTTTAATTAATGAATTTTTCCAAAGCTTAATGTTAGGAACAAATGAAAGTAAGTGTTTTTGCATTAAAGCCTCATAGATCAGCTAAACTGTGTGGAGCTGCTGACAGCTCCACATGGGGATGACCCTTAATGTGTGTTCTGCTGAGAAATGTCCTTTTCTAGATTAATGTTGGAGAGAGAGAGAGAGAAATTTAAAGGAGTCCCACTGAAAACAAACAAGGGCTATTATTAAAGCAAAATGTGAGCTAAGCAGCTAAGCCTTCTTTTTTTAATAAAAGAGATGTCATCTCTAGTAAGCACATAAAGAAATAGGATGATGCAGAAAAGATGTATGTTCAGGAAGCATGTCACTGATCTTTAACAGCATTTGTGAGGAATCACCTCTGAAATGCCTGTCTTGGATAACCCAGCAGAGGCAACACTTCTAATATTATTTCATCTTGACATGATTTGAGGAGGTTTTTCTGACAATGCCTTTGCAGATGACTGGAATCCTCTGTGGGAACACTATTATCAGGTGAGTGCTCTGCCTGGAGTCTGGGAAACAGCTGCCTTGGACTTAGGTAATTGCCATGAAACAGATTTTCTGAAGAGAACTTAAAATGAGTTAGATTCTGTTTTTCTAGAAATAAAAAGCCAATATTAAAACTTTAGATATTAATAAAAAGTCAAATATATCTCACTAAGAGAAAATATTTAGCATATCCATGCAAAATAGTTCGTAGACTATCTCAAAGCCCACCTGTGTCCTGCTGACTTCAGTTAAATTCAAGTTTTCTTATAAGGTCACTTTCCTGTTTTTTTCTCAGACAGGAAAAGGCTAAATCCCAGTTGTGAAAATTCAAAGAGCACACACAGAACTATTGCTTTGGCCTAATTAAGGGAGCTTTATCATAATTATATAGTTTCAAGTCCTAAGAAGCCCAGGATTAAAAGGATTGTTGTTTTTCTTCCACATTCCTTTTTTTTTTTTTTTTTTTTTTTTTTAATAATAGAGTGTGCCCAGGATGTTCTGGAACTCCTGAGCTCAAGGAGTCCTCCTGCCTCGGCCTCCCAAAGTGCTGGGATTACAGGCATGAGCCACCATACGCAGCCTGTAATTTTCCATTTTGCTGTTATTTGCTTTGTGCCTCACTTTCTTTTAACCAGGTTCTAAGGGTAAAATCTCATCCCATCGAAATAACTTGGGTCATGTCACCTTAACCTCAATTCCCTTATCTGTGAAATAGGGATTATATTAGCACCAATTCCATAGGGTTCTTGTAAGGGTTAAATAGGATGATTCCAGCAAATTATTTAGTCTGATTTGATTTTGTATCAGAATGCTGCCATAAGAAAACAGAATTCCACATATGCATACCCCCAAAATAAATATTTTAAAAATCCCAGAAATTAGAAGGGATAAGGAAGGATACTATTATTTATGTTTATCAACTATATACCAGGTAAATTGTATGCATATTTTATTTAGTCCTCATATCTAATAAGGCAAAATTATTAACTCATTTTGGGTAAGAAAATTGAAAGATTAAGTATGTTGTCCAAGGTCCCAGAGCTAGTAAATAAAAAATGGGAGCTTCAACCCTTGTTTCTCTGATACTAAAGACTTTGATTTTTTTTTTCTTTTTTTAAATCAGGCAGCTTCTCAGGGCTACAGTAAAATTGAAGTATACCCTAGTCCAAAAAGGCTAGTACAGAGACAGTTTGAATGTGCCTTCCTTCTCTGAGCTGCATCCTCAAAACCAAGGTACTAGCAGAAAAAGCAATGTTATCATATGATATAGAATTGCTTTGTCTTCTAATGAAGGGCAGCAGTGTCTCAGAAAAGGAGACTCTTGGTTAAGTTCTGTTGTAGGCATTGCTTATTATGCTGAGAAGCTGGAAAGGGTGGGGAAAAAAAGAACTGAAACCACCAGGCATCATTTTGTGGACAAGGATCTCATTATTTGGGCAGTGAAATGTTTATATATGACATGTTTGGAAATGTTTATATATGACTCCCTGTAAGTAATTAGCAGGTAGAAGAGCCCACCAGGAAGGTGGTTTCCTTTGTCTCGCTGTTGTTTACACTGTCTCTCCAAGGCATTGTTTGTCTTTGAGATGTTGGGGTGTCTCAGTGCCTGAGAGAGAGGGGAAAGGAGAGGGGGATATCAGTGCAGGGACCTTACCTGCCACAGGAGACCAGGAGCGAATCTGCAAGGCCATGGAAGCAGGCAACAACATATGTTGGAGTCCCACCAGCAGAGGACAGAGGCTGGATCTGACCACCAAAGGTGCAGCCCCACCTGCCCCCATGTGTTTTCAAAAGAGGAACCCAGCCTCTGAGAAGGGGGCAGCCATAGATATTGAGTCCCATTGTCCTGGTTAGCAGGAAGAGAAGAGGGAGTGCAGCCTAGGAAAAGAATTCTAGGGTGGGAAATAACGTTTTCCTGTGGTGAGAGAGGATTTATTCTGTGAAACTGAAGAGGAGATTATCTTTTTGAAGAGAGGCAAAGGAGGGGGACCCTAAGACTAGAAATGGATATGCCTATGAGAAGACATTCTGGAAGTGCTTACCTTTTCCTTTCCCTTGGCTTCTGAGAAACAATCCTATTTAGCATCAAATGTTAGGTTATTCACCCCACTGTTGTAATTTCTTCTATTTATTCTTCAATAGTTACCTGGTAAAATCTGTTTCCTGTGCCAGCCTTGTATTGGGCAGTGGTGCTTTGGAAGTCAATGGACAGTCAGTGGGCATTGTGCTGCTTAAGGGAAGGGTGTTACACCCTTCCTGTCCCACACTGTCCCCACCAGGGCCCATCTGCCACCCACAGCAGCAGCACAGCTCATTGGGAAGCTCTAGCCTAAGAGAAGCTATAGGGTGACCAGATGCCTAAGACTGGCAGGGGCAAGGTGACCTCAGAGATGCACCCTGCAGCCTGCTCTCACTCAAGTGTATATCAGAACCAAACCGTCTTCCCCAAATAACTAGGAACAGATCCTCTGGAAACATCACCTGGAAAGAGATGAATAGCCGGGGTAGAAATATCTGGAGGGAGGCTAAATACACATATTCCATACAAGGATAGACATGTAGATCAAAAAAATGCTCAATGTGTGAGATTTCTCACTTTCCCACAATGACCTGATTGGTAGTTAGAGCTTCACTGTAGAGTCTTTATTTGAGTTCCCACCCAGAGCTTATGGGCTGGTTTCCGTGGTGTTTCCTAGAGAAAATGATTATCTATTTTCTTCACTACAAAACACCGAGCAGTGTAGTGACTAAGTGTAAGGGTCCTAGCATTAGATTGCCTGGTGTTACCTCCACATTATTAATTTAGTTACTATTTGAACTTGGGCAATTTACATAGCCTCTCTGAAGCCCAATTTCCTCAGCTATACATATAGGGTTAGTAATGGTACCTACCCGATAACATTTGTAACAATTATATTAGAGAATTAATGTAATTTGTAGAGTTGTTGACATAGAATAAGTGTTCAGGAAATGTTAACCTCTAATTATAATGATTATTTTTGTTTTTAAAGTACTAGGAATCGCTACCTTCTCCTATGGATAACAATGGGGACTGATGTCCAGCTGTGTGCTTGATGCTGTGCTCATTAGAAGGAGCCGCAGATTTTAGCTCAGTCATTCTGACCCTTGGCAACATATTAGTATTGCCTAAAGACCCTGGCCCTGGGCCACTCCTCAGCCAATTAAATCAAAACATGTAAGGATGGTATGCAGACATCAGCATTTTCAAAGTTCTCCAAATGATCCTAATATGCAGCCATGGTTGAGAACAATTATGTTAGCTCCTTGCTACTCAAAGTGCAATCGGAGAAACAGCAGCTTTGGCATTACTTGGAAGCTTGTTAGAACTATTCAGTTTTGTTCCACCTTCGTCCCAAATGGACTGAATTAGTCTGAATTTTAACAGGATTCCCAGGCGATTCACATGAACATTAAAGTCTGAGATGCAGACACCAGCTAGACATCTCCGGTAATACTTTCAAGCAATTGCTTTTAGCAGCAAGTAATCTCACAAGCAGCAAAATCTCCTGGTGATTTCTTTCAGCACTTACCTGGCGAGCAGACCGTAAGAATACATCCTGTCTTGCCTTTGGCACCTTCTCACTTTGGAAAGGATAGCTCACTACCTCCTTTAGCTCTTAGCACCCCTGCTAGAGGGCACTTGTTCAAAGAGGAACTCGTTCAAAGACTTGTTGCATCTCATAAACAAAGCACATAGTGTTGTATTTCTAGTTGTTTCAATTTCTTTGTGCTTTAGTTATGAAGGGCAGATATCCATTGGTGCCCTTTGGCTCAGGAATTACTCACATCTAGAAAAGGCATCTGAATAATTGCTAGATATAGTCCAACATTCCACCAGGCAGTCTCTGAATCAGGTAATTGATTACCTGATTCAGGTACCTGATTCATACAGGGAGAGGACCTCGTAACACATCCCATTTTTTTTCTGAGATCAGCCCTTAAGAATAGAAATAAATGGGTACCTCAAAACAGACCCAGACATCTCTGTTAGTCGGGGCTCAGTTACATAAGGCAGTAACAACCAACTCCCAAGGCCTCATTTGCACATTGGGTTTATTTACTGCCAAGAAGATTTGACAGTGGGGCTTTGCTCATCATAGCCACTCGTTCCCAGGCTGACCAAGCTGCAACATGGGCCTTATCAATTTCTGAAGCAGTGAAAAGGAAATGACAGTGTCTCAATGAAAATAAAAAGGTTTTGTCTAGAAGTGATACATGTGGCTTTTGTGCTCATTACATTGTCCTAGCAAGTTACAGGACTAACTTTAAAGAATGAGAGGGACAGAATCCTTACTCTGTCCCTGTAAGGAAGAATAATCGGATATAGATGGACATTTTTCTATGGACTCTCATTTTCTGTTTCTTTTGAATTCTTTCTTACATTTAAAAAGAAATGCTGATATTTATACTGACACCGTAATAAGTGAAGAACAATGGTTCAATTGGACATCTCTTTGTTTCCCCTTCTACCCTAATACTCATCATGTTGGCATTTTCTAGTCTTTTAATTCTGTTATTACAAATACATTGCTTATTTTTCTTGGTCTTAGATATTTATTTTATAGATAACAAACTTTATCAGGTAAAATACATTAGGTATTATTTTGTCTTCTCATTCTCCTGGATTTTAATAATCTCTTATTTTAGTACTTCATCAAAAACTGTTTTCATTAAAATCTCAGCTGCTGATGCTTTGTATTTCTGAGAATATTTTTTTATTGTGCTCTGATCTTTGGATGACAGTTTGGACATATTGTTCTAAGTTCAGATTTCTTTTCCTGTAATTATTTGAAAAGACACCATTGTCTTCTTGCTTCCAGTTGTTTTGTTTTCTTGAATTCTGATAGAAATTTGCTTCTCCTTTCTTTTGTATACAATCTGCCTTTTCTCTCTCAACTTTTAGGATTTTTTCTTTGTCTTTGAGGTCCTAAATTGTACTGTAATTTGTCTAAGTGTGGCTTTTCCTTTATCATCTTTGTCGCTAAATGATCTCTTCGATCTGAGGGTCTTCATCTTTTTTTTTTTTAATTCCAGGAAATCATCATTATGCCTTCAGATATTACCCCCTCCCCATTTTTATTTCTCCCTCTTTCTGGGATTTCTACTACCCAGATATAAGTACTGCTAAATTTTAAAAAATACATATTTTTCTTTCTTTAGTTCCCTCCTTCAAGGAAATCCCCCAAGTCTGATCTTTCAATTGATTAATTTGTTTCTTAACTATATCCATTTTGTTGTATAGCCTGTTCAAGATGTCTTTTACTTCAGATATTGTGATTTTATACCTAATATTTGTGTTTGATCCTTTTTTATGTTTCTTTGTCCTTCTTTCTTATCAGTGATGTGTCCCTAATCTCGTCTAGCATTGTTTTTTAGCTTAATTTTAAATTCTTGGTCCATCTGTTTTAATATTTCTGTTTCTGATAGAATTTATGATCTAATATGTCATATTTCTTTTGAAATAGTTGTAAGTTATCAAACACTTTTGTTATTAGGGCCTGTAAATTCATTTTTCTCTAAATTGGGAAATTTTAAAATGGGCTTCTGTTTCAGGAAATGCGTCTGAGGAAGCCAAACCTCATTCCCTGTCAAACACAATAAACTCAAAATGTGCATATTTGTGGAGGAGGTGGCGGGAATGAGCTCTCAGGGGAAGAAGCTCAGCCACCAGCGAAAACAAACAAACAACAACAACAACAAGAAAAAACCCAGCCAATTACTCCTCACTCCACAAACAGTTCTTCAGGTCCTGGCTTCATCCTTTGCTGAGGAAACTCATTAGATTGTATATTACTGGTTTGGGGGTTTGAGGAGGAAGTACCTGCACCAAGTTGATTAATCTACAGTTGTATTTTTTTGCTCCTCTCAAGCATAGGGGTTTGTTTCCTAATTTTACCACCCAGGCAAGACATGATCCAGTGCAGGTAAGAAGGAAGGCATTGCTGGTCTCATGATAAAGACAGGGTAGAAGCAATAACAGAACTGTAACAATTCCCCTGATTTTTGCTGTGACCAGCCCTGTCTGCCTGCCTCTCATCTAACACAATTAATTTAAACTTTCAGTGGGTCATCCCAGGGGCTTCTCATGGTTTTCTATGTTTCATAGTATTTTCCTTCATAGTTCCCTCTGTACTGATTTTGGAGATGGGAGGGCATCAGTTACTAATTCAGCAGCTTTGTTAGAATCTGATGTTAAAATGTAACTATTTTAGTTTTTAATATATTACCTTTCTATACAGAGTCCCTAACTCTACATTTCTTCATTCTAAATATTAATAGTAATCTGGAACTATAGCAACATAAAAATGAATACAAAGACAGTAACATTATTTAGATTAAGTAAAAGCTGAGAATTATTGATACAAAATAACTACTGTCTACAAAATGATTATGTTTTTCCATCAACCAGATTTGCATTCCACTGAGCCTTAATGGAAAATAATAACTCATCCAAGGGAGCCGGGCAGACAAAAAAAGATTACAGAGAACAAGCAGAACTTAAATTTTAAAAGCACACTTTAAAGAATAGTGCACTTACAATTTGAACAATGAATAAAAATAATAATGGATTTGGATTAAAACCTAGAGAATAAAATAAATATTCATGACTCACATTTCTATAAATAAATAACTAAATAAGTAAATAAGTGGGAGAGAAGACACAAATCTTCCTTATAAAAGAGTTCTAAATAATCCATGTGGAAGAAATGCAAGCAATAGAAAGTCACTACTAGAATACCACAGAGAAAAGTACTGCAGGCAAAATCCATTGATGGATGCTAAAATTAGTGGATGAAAATTTATGGAGATAGAGGATATTTATGTAATCTGAAAGTATCTCCTTCAAAAATACATATTCACTATAAGGGAAAAGTAGTAGCTTTATACTAGAGAAAACTGGCAGAAACCACCATAAGTGAGTAATCAAGATTAATATATAAATATATAATATGTATTTTTGTAATATAAATAAATATAAATATAAACATATAAATATATAAATAATAAATGAATCATCAGTAATAAGACGTATCGACATCATAGAACTCCTGATATGATGCAATGAGAAAGGTCTCTTACATTTATGGTAATCTTCCTGTTAACACATGATCTCAATCTAATCAGGAAAAAACAAACCCAAACGGAAGGACATTTTACATGAAGCATTCACAGAAGGACATTATCTACATGATAAAATTGCCTGGGTCATGAAAGACTCAAGCATCACAGATTGAGGGAAACTAAGAAGACATGACAATTAAATGTAATATAGGATCCTGGATTGAATCCTAGACTAGAGAAAGTACATCGTGGAAAATTTGTGAAATAGAAGTAAAGTCTATAGCTTAATTTGCAGTATCATAACAATTGTTTTGTGGTTACTTGTGGAGGGCACCATTGACCTCCATATTGAAATGATGATGCCATATACACCAAGAGGGTTTGGAAAAGTTTATTACTCACAGAGCAAGGGGGGGCAAGGCAGGTGCCCAAATTGGTCTGAAATGGCTTGAACAAAGGGAGGGGCAAATAGCTTTGATTTTACGATTGTTAAGGATGGGATTGGAGTGAGGTTTCTCCCACAAGGGCTAGGATGTATGTGCAGTTTTATCTTCCCATTGGTGTCAAAGAAAGGTATACTCAGACTGTCTTATCAGTGTACACAGATGTTGAGTGAGAAGGAAAAAGGAAAGGGTAGACTTGAAAGTTGTCAGGATAAGACCTCAAAAAATGGAGTTAGACAATTTATGTCATCAGTACTCACTTCTTAGTATTGATAATTGCACTATGGTTATGTAAGAAATGGCATTAGGGAAAGCTGGGTAAAGAAAAAACAGGAACTTTCTTTACTAGTTTTTCAACTCTTCTGTAAGTCTAAAGTTATCTCAAAATTTTTTAAAAAACTTTTTAAAAGCCATTTCACTTAGAGGAATTATTATTACATTGCAATATGGACTAGATTTTTTTAATTTTTATTTTGATTTTAACTTTTGGGGTATGTGTGAAGGGTGTGCAGATTTGTTACATATGTAAACATGTGCCATAGTGGTTTGCTGCACCTATAACGTGTCACCTGGGTATTAAGTGCAGTATCCATTAGCTATTTTTCCTAATGCTCTCCCTTCCCTCACCCTACCCCTGGACAGGCCCCAGTGTGTGTTGTTCCTCTCCCTGTGTTCGTGTGTTCATTCAGCTCCCACTTATAAGTGAGAAGATGCAGTGTTTGGTTTTCTGTTCCTACATTAGTTTGATGAGGATAGAATGAGATCATGTCCTTTGCAGGGACATAAATGGAGCTGGAAGTCATTATCTTTATGTATATTTTTTTAAAGAATTTTTGTTATAAAAATTTTAAGTTGAATGAAACAAACACCCAGAGATAGAAATGAAAACCCCAGAGACAGAAAAAAATGAAAAGTAGCAAGCTACTTTTCTGTTGGGGAACCAGCCTCCAATATTTCAGTGTAGGTCCTTTCTATTTTCCCTAAGTGTTGACTGGTCTGAGAAATAAAGAGAAAGAGTACAAAGAGAGGAATTTTACAGCTGGGCCTCCAGGGGTGACATCACATATCGGTAGGTCCATGATGTCCCCTGAGCTGCAAAACCAGCAGGTTTCTATTAAGGACTTTAAAAGGGGAGAGAGTGTACAAACAGGGAGTAAGTCACAAAGATCACATGCTTTAAAGGGCAATAAAGATCACAAGGCAAAGGACAAAGCAAAGATCACAAGGCAAAGGGCAAAATTAGAATTACTGATGAGGGTCTGTGTTTGACTGTGCATGTATTGTCTTGATAAACATCTTAAACAACAGAAAAGAGGGTTCAAGAGCAGAGAACCAGTCTGACGTCAAATTCACCGGGGTAGGATCTTTTCCCCACCCTAATAAGCCTGAGGGTACTGCAGGAGACCAGGGTGTATTTCAGGCCTTATCTCAACCACATAAGACAGACACTCCCAGAGTGGCCATTTATAGACCTCCCCCCAGGAATGCATTCCTTCTCCAGGGTATTAATTATTAATATTCCTTGCTGGGAAAAGAATTCAGCTATATCTCTTCTACTTACATGTCCATTTATAGGCTCTCTGCAAAATGAAAAATATGACTCTATTCTGCCCAACCCCGCAGGCAGTCATACCTTTGGTTGTCTTCCCTTGTTCCCTAAAATCACTGTTATTCTGTTCTTTTTCAAGATGCACTGATTTCATATTGTTCAAACACACGTTTTACAATCAATTTGTGTAATAGTGGTCCTGAGGCGGCGTACATTTTCAGCTTATGAAGATAACAGGATTAAGAGATTAAAGTAAAGACAGGTATAAGAAATTATAAGAGTATTAATTTTGGGAACTGATAAATGTCCATGAAGTCTTCACAATTTATGTTCAGAGACTGCAGTAAAGACAGGCGTAAGAAATTATAAAAGTATTAATTTTGGGAACTGATAAATGTCCATGAAATCTTCACAATTTATGTTCCTCTGCTGTGGCTCCAGCCGGTCCCTCCGTTCGGGGTCCCTGACTTCCTGCAACACTTTTCAGCAATTACTAGCCCTCATGTATTAGTTTTCTATTGCTGCTGTAATATGTTACTGCAAATACAGACTTAATAAAACACAAATTTATTATCTTAGTGTTCTGTAGATCAGAAGTCTGACATGAGTCTCATGAGCTAAAATCACAGTATCCCATGGGCTGTGTCCTTCTGGAGGTTCCAGGTGGGGAATCTGTTTCCTTACCTTCTCCAGCTTCTAGCGGCTACATGCCTTTCTTGGCTTATAGTCCCCTTCCTCCATCTTCAAAGCCAGCAACACTCTGACCCTCATTCTATCATCACATTTCTCTTGGACTCTCCCCACTTCTGTTTTCTCTTCTACTTTTAAGGACCTTTGTGATTACATTGGTTGGACCCACACAGATAA
This sequence comes from Piliocolobus tephrosceles, assembly GCF_002776525.5. Lineage (NCBI taxonomy): Eukaryota > Metazoa > Chordata > Mammalia > Primates > Cercopithecidae > Piliocolobus > Piliocolobus tephrosceles. The sequence continues at coordinate 67,989,401 of NC_045436.1, read as the reverse complement.
TCCAGGATAATTTCCCATTTCAAGGTGAGCTAGTTAGCAACTTCAACACAATCTTCAATTTTAATTCCCTCTTTCCATGTATCCTAATGTATTCACAGGTTCTGGGGATTAGGATGTGAACATTGTTGAGCACCATTATTCTGCCTACCACACTTCATATTCAAACGTGAGTTTTAATGGCTGTGAGAGAAAAGTAAGGCCTTCACCCTATACAAGGCAGGGAGTTCGACTTCAGCCTGTCCATAAATTCTAGTACCTTGAAACACCAGTACAGACTTAGAATAGTGAAAATGTGGGCTAGAAAAGTATCTGCCCCCTGGCATGTGGGGAGTTTTTCAAGAAATTTTATATATTTTGACAATTCCTAACAGGAAATTTGCAAGAATTGTGCAAAAAATTCTCATATTCCCCATATGTTAACATTATACCTTATTTGCATTTTCAGTTTATTTACATGATTGTATAATTTTTTTCTGAGGTGTGTTTGAAAGTGTGTCATAGACATGATGCTCCTTTTCTACTAAAGTACTTTTAGTTTGTAACAAGAACATTCTTTTATTAACCAGAGTACAATTATACAATTTAGGAAATTAATATTGTTACAATAGTCCTACCTAAATTACAGACATCATTAATTTTTCACTAATTGTCCCAATATTGTCCTATATAGGACTCTGGATCTTGTGTTGCATACAGTTGTCATGACTCTTCAGTCTTTTAAAATCTGAAATATTTCTTCAGTCTTCATCATTCATGACATTGATATTATTGAAGAGTACAGGCCTTTAGTTCATAGCATTCCCTCATTTTGGATGTGTCTGATGTTTCCTCATGATTTAAACCAGATTATGCATTTTTGGGTAGAAACAGCACAGATGCGATGTTACGATCTACTCAGTGCATCATACTGAGGAACATGATGTTGATCTGTCCCATTACTGACTATGTTAATTTTCATTGCATATAGTTTTCCATTTGAAATTCATGAGAATATGTAAATATACTACTTAAACTTTTGCCCACTAGTGTTAGCATCATTGATGATTCTTCTTGGAATTAATTTTTATTTTTATTTTATTTTATTTAAAATTTTTATTTCTATGGTTGCCAACTGGGGATTTCTAATTCTATTATTCCTTCTACATTTGTAAGTTGAGCATCTTCTACAAGAAAGGGCTTTCCATTTTTCCCCATTTATCAAATTATTAGTCAATTGATATCAGTATGGATTCATGGATTATTAGATGGGCTATAATCCTTTACTATTGTTCATTTTGATGCGCACATCATTGCAGATTTGGATAGTGAGAATCACTTCAGGTTGTTCCTGTGCCAAATGGCATTGTTTCATGAAAAGTTACTGTTTGGATCTGAAATTAGGGTGAAAAGAATTGAAATACAATCAAAAATTCCTCTGAGAAGTACTAAATGGAGCTTTGTTCTCACTTAATACTGAGCTTTAAATTTATAATCCTAGTGTCAAAAAAACTATCATGTGACTTTAACATCAAGTATGATCTTGGGTTGGTAGCACATGGGGTTGCTGGTAGAAGCAAAATCATACCCATTCTAAAGAAACAAACCTCAACACTTTCAAGATTCTTAACACTGATGAAGAACAGGGAGGGATGTATGAACCCATAACTCCAAATTATAAAAGCACAGGAAGAACAAATACCAGAGCAAGAAATGACAGAAACAACCACCAACAGTATTAGAATCTTCTTCCCCACCTAGAGCTACAAATACTGAAATTACCAGCCACAGAGTAAAAAGTAGTATATCCCTTTACATGTTTAAGCAAGTAAAAGCAATACTAAAAAAGATGATTAAGCAATAAATTACCGCCAACAATGCCAGATAACCTTGGAAAAGATCAAACTCCTAGTAGTGAAAAAGAGTTGGAATTATAATCTCAGTTGATAAATAAAAGACTAGGCACAGCTGAAAACAAATTAAGAAACTGGAAATAAAATTATTAGGCAGCTCATATAGAAAAGGGCTTAGAAAATATGAGTGTTAAAGAGACCTGTAATTTATGATGACAACTTCTAACATCTTATAATTAAGAGTAAAGAGATAATATTAGAAGAAATTAAAGATGAGAAATAAAAAAATACATAATGGTATGAATCCACAGGGTATGGAAGCAAAACAAAGCTTAAACAAGATAAATACAAATAAACTCACATCCAGACAAATCATAGTGAAACCGAACACTAAGACAAAGCAAAGATTAGAAAGGTAGCTGAAGAGCAAAAGAAATATTATCTGCAAAGGAATAATATAAATAATAGCTAACATATATTAATTGCCTATATTAGGCATCATTCTATTATTCACAATATTAACTTATTTCATCCTATAAACAACACAATGAAAGAAATATAGTGATTATTTTATTTTTTAAATATCATTTTATAATTATGAAACTGCTACCATGCTTGGATTCTTTTTGTCTTCAGTATTCTAATATTCCATGATGATATTTCTAGGTGTGGGATTATTTTCATCCATTTTACTGGGCACTCAGTTAATTCTTTCAAAATGGAGATTTCTGTCCTTCAAGACTTGTGGATTTTAAAAGATTATTTAATTATTTATTCCTCTCCTCTATTTCTGTTTCCTATTTTTGACACACCTATAATTAAACCTTGGAGTTCCTGGATGTATTCTCCAAATTTTTTGTGGGATATTTTACAATGAAATATTCTATATAATTTAAAGTGACATTTATCAACATGGACAAACCTTACAAACACATAGTTAAGTGGAAAAGGTAAGTGACAAAGAAAGTATAAAATTAAAATAAAACAATTTCTATAAAATCCAAATGAAAAATAATTATGTGTGTATGTATACACATACACATATGTATGTGTATTGATGCATATGTGCAAAATAATGAAGTTCTTTGTTAAGAATAAAAATTATCAAATATTACAATTATTATTTACTTTGGGGGGAGAGTAAGTAGGAGGATGAAATTGGAGAAGAGTACAAAAAAATATTCAAGATTACTGATATTTTATTTCTTAACCCATGATTGGTACATGAATGTTTAAAATGTTTTATGTATTTTTATATGTTTAAAATATTTTTAAATAATTTTAAAATCACTTAAGGAGATTCAAGTTAAGCCTAAGCAAATTTTTATGAGTCCTCTAAATGATTCATGATTTCTCAACTAAGAAATACACTTTATGAATTAAAGGATAGTCAACTCTTGCCATTTGAATTTGTTCCCTGGAAGACCAAGTTTATGAAATATTCTCAAATACATTGCAAAAATACAAAGAGATAAAAATTATTCACAGACAGATAAGGAATTTGAGGGATTGATCTAGAGAAATGAATATATACATAATAACAATGCTAGAGTAGAAAAAAGAATGGAAGCAAAATTTAAACAAACAATATAAGAAACATTAAGCTAAAGACAAAGAAGCTGAAAGAGCTAATTGAGTTCTAGTTACTTATGTAGTAAGTACAAAAAACACATTACTTACAAAGAAAAAATAAAATGAGTATAAAAATATGTAAGGTTTATTAATTTTACTATGCAAGTGTTATATATCCCTATATAATTATATTTTATCAAAATGTCTAAATTTCTGATTTTTAATGTGTATGTTATATTTTTGGTGCATACCAGTTTATGATAGTTATGAATAATGATTTATAGCATCACAAAACATCCTTTGATGTTTTGAACTTTACACCTTATCTAAAGTTAATATTGCCATTCCTGCTTTCTTTCTTTTTAATCATTAAAAAATCATAAAAATTTTAATGTAGAGATAGAGCTCAACATTAACAAGGATTAGTTATATGTTGTTGTCATTATTTCAGGTCACCGAATGGTTTCACTTAACCCTTTCTGGGCACGTAGTAGATTGCTCTTATTGGTTTCCCTGTGGTTGGGCGAAGGTATATGACCAATTGAGTTGTAACAGAATGTGACATTTTCTCTTTCAATTCCAATCAGAATTCATTGACAGCAAAACCCCCAGCTCTCTCTTTCTCCTCTTACATAGTGCCTGACAGCATCCAAGTGATGGATACAGTCCAAGCCTTGAAGAGAGATGACACAAAGCAGTCTGTAGCTGATGACAGACAAGTAGCAAGAGTAATCTTAAAGTTTGTGAGGAAGAATAAAATTTCAAAAATAAAGCATAAGTGTGAAAAAGAAGAGTAAGGTGAGATCCGACTTTTCAGATAACTGAAGATAATCTAAAGCCCTTAAACTCAAGTAATGATATTTGGCATTGATAAACGAACAGAATAGCACCTGCAGAAATATATGGACACTCAATATGGTCATGTGTCATTTAACGATGGGGGTACATTCTGAGAAACATCTCATTAGGTGATTGCATCATTGTGTGAACATCATAAAGTAGACATACACAAACCTAGGATGGTATATAGCCTATTATGCATCCTGGCTACATGGTATGGCCTATTGCTCTTAGGCTACAAACCTGTAGAGTATACTATACTCAATACTATAGGCAATTGTAACATAGGATAAGTATTTGTGTGTGTCTAAACATAGAAAAAGTGCAGTAAAAATACATTACGAAAGATTGAAAATGGCACACCTTTATAACGCACTTACCATGAATGGGGTTTGCAGGACTGGAAATTGCTCTGAGTGAGTTAGTTGAATGGTAAGTGACTGTGAAGGCCTAGAACATTACTATACACTACTGCAGACTTTATAAAACACTACACTTAGGCTACACTAATTTTTTAAAAAATTTTCTTTCTCCAATAATAAGTTAACCTTAGCCTACTGTGACTTCTCTACTTTATAAACCTTTTAATTTTTTAAAACTTTTTGACTCTTATAACACTTAGTTTAAATTTTTCAAACTTTTTGACTCTTTTAACACTTAGCTTAAAACACCAACACATTATACAGCTGTACAAAAATATTTTATTTATATCCTTATTCTATAAGCTTTTTTCTAATTTATATATTTTAAATTTTCTGTTACTTTCAAATATTTCAGTTAAAAACTAAGACACACACACACACACACATTAGCCTATGCCTATGCAGGGTCAGGATAATCAATATCACTGTCTAACCCTCCACATCCTGTCCCACTGGAAGGTCTTCAGGGGCAGTAACAATCATGGAGTTGTCATCTCCTAGGATAGCAATGCCTTCTTCTGGAATGCCTCCCAAAGGACCTGCCTGAGGCTATTTTACATTTAACATTTTTATTATGACATTCTAAAATAACAATTAAAAGTATGGTAAATATATAAAGCAGTAGCAGTCATTTATTGTCATTATCAAGTATTATGTGCTGCTCATAATTGTACTGCTATACTTGTGTACAACTTTCAGCTCAGTAGGTTTGTTTACACCAGCATCATCACAAACATGTGAGTAGTGCCTTGTGCTATGATGTTTTGCTGACTACAGTGTCATTAGGCAATAGGAATTGTTCAACTCCATTATAATCATATGGGACCACCCAATAATGTGTTTCATCATTGATTGAAATTTTATGTGGTATATTGACTGTTTTCACTGTAGTAATGCAAGTGGTGGTAAATCAATAGATAACTTACTAAATGATGGTAGCATAACTATCTATATGGAAGAAAATCACAGTATATCCTTATAGAATATAATATGTAAAAAATAGGTTTCCAATAGGGTAAGAATTTGAATGAAACAATAAAACAAATAAAAAATGCTTACAATAAAATTTAGGAGGCTAAAAATATAATCCAGGGTGGGAAAGATCCTCTTAATTAATACAAGAAACCCACAAACTAGACGGAAAAATACAGACAAATTTGACTATGCATGGAAGTTTTAGTATAGTAAAAAATACTATAAACAATGTAGTCTAAAGATAATATACTTGCAAAAATATTTGTAGTATCTATGACAGTAGAGGGTCAATAGCTATACTATATAATATGCTTATTATAGCATTTTCTGTTTTCCATCTTTTGTCTACTTTTCTATATTATATTATCTTGGGGTATTATATGTTAACTTGTAACACATAATACAAATCCAAATGACCAATTTGTGTATGTGTATTTATGTGTGTCACGCACAAACACACACACACGAGAAAAATGCTAAGTCAGAAAATCTAAAGTAACAGCAAGCTATCATTTTTTACTCATCAAAGTGTAAAGATTTAAATATGGAATAAAAGTTCTATTAGGGATTTGGAAGAAAGATATGTTATTTAATTACTGAGGAAATTGTGAATTGTAATGTCTTTTTTGAAAGCCATTTAGCAATATAGGTTTTGATCTAGCAGTCCCACTCCTGGGATTCCATGTTGTGATAACCAAGTAACCAGTAGATAAAGAAATAGATATGTACAAGAATGTTTATTGCAGCATTGTTCATAGTGACAAAAAATGGAAAACAAAGTGAATGTCAATAAATGGTTGAATAATTACCACACATTCCATTTAATCACATTATTAAATATGATATATGATATAGCCATTAAATACATAGAACTCGTAGAACTATATGAGTTGGGAGAATGCTCCATGAGTTACTGATGAGTGAGAAAAGCAACATGTAAGAAGGCATACATACATCATGTGATCCAATTTAAAAAAAAAAAATAACAAGTAAAACCACTCTATCCATATACAGTATATAGAAGAAAATATGGAAAAGTGTGTTATTAATGTGAATTATGGAGATGAGAGGAGCCCATAGGGAATGAGAAAGGAATAAGCAAAAAGGGAAGATTGAAGCCAGAAAAGGTGGGGTCAGCACTAAAATGTATATTCAACAACATCATAAATATACTTAATGTTAAATTTTAGATATATGTGTACGTGTTTAAAGATATTAACAAATTTCATAAAATGAAATGTTATAAAAGAGAAATTCTAAATATTATACTTACAGGAAGGAATAAAAACATTTTACACACAGTTCCTTCCAGCACTTTAAAACTTATAACCCACCCCTCCAAGCACATATACTTGTATAACGTGTTTTAAATCCCTTTGCTCCAATATACAAACTGAAGAACCTTAGGTAATTATTTAACCTCTCTGAATGTAAATATTCTTATTGAATTGCAGCTAAAAATATCTATCTTACAAAAATATGATGCAGAACAACAGAAAATATTTATAGCAGCACCTCCCCACTGTGTGATTGGCACCTAGAGAAGTGAAATAATATTTGCAGAATAAATTAGCCGCTGGAAAATTTTAATGTTGATTTTTCATTTTCCCAGCCACTTGTTTCTTACTCAAAGACTTCGAATTTTAAAAGGAAGAGAGGGAGATTTCAAATTAGATAGTGATAAGCAAATAAATTATGCTCATAACAAGCCTCTAAAGGGATCAAATGGTTTTAGAACCTTTAGGCAGGAACCTTTAGAACCTATGACCTAGAGTCACCAATATAATACTAATATCACTAATGTTAAATATTTTTCAAATACAAGATTTCAACTCAAATTAATACTGCTTCTTTCTTTGCTCTTTATCCCTCAGTCTATTTCAAAGATGAGAGAGTATGTTTTTGTACAAAGAGACAGACCATTATGAAGCTAAACTGAATACCTACAACATAAGGTAACAAAATTATGGAAAATGCACATAATAAAATAGGAAACCCCGAATTGTCACCAAAAATAAGAATAAAAAAAAATTCATCTCTTTACTGGAAGATTTTGTAGTTTTGTAGAGAAACTCTGAACATTTACAATTGTCTTTTACAGCCGTAGTAAAACATACATTGTTCATTTGGAAAAGCATTGGTGTCTTCTCAAAAGCCTGCAACTAACATCTCTCTTCTTTCTCTTACCAATTTCTTACTTCACTCTCGTTTCTTTACTTTGTTACCATACATAAAGGAACATAAGCTTTCTTCTTAGCACGTATCTTCCCAATGTTTACATTGTTACAGTATTGCTTTCTTGAATTATTATTAATGTTCCACTGCTATTATACACAAGCATTCAACCTCAACCTGCTTTCCCTAGAAAAAACATATAAGCTGTGAAATTTTTGCTCCACTCACATTGGCATCCTGGAGTCTAAAGTAGATCAATTTCAGTGGAATAATAATGTCATGCATAAAGGTCTTTTCTTCCTATTTTGTACCAACATAATGAATTCTCAGAAATCAGAGCAGTCACAATTATATGAAAAGAGACATGAGTATAGCTTGTACCTACTAAACAACTCTCATTTTCTTAAAAGCCTATGACTAGAGATGAAAATAAAATAAAAAAACCAAAAAAAGATAATCATAAAATGAGCATATTCTTTGTCTTCAAACCTTGAAATAAGAACATAACAGAAATCTAAGATGGCAGATAAATATACATCACTTAAATACAATTTAATATACTAACTCTAGTTTAATTTTATTAGACTTTCAGAGTATCACAGGGCACAACTATCTAGGGCCAGTATCACGCAGGTGATAAGAAGAATTTGCCAAGACAAAGGCAGATTTATTAGAGAAAGTATGAAAATACACTGCAAGAGTGCGACAGGCAGGACAGTAAGAAAGGAGCTGACCACAATGAGACAGAGGCTTGCTGGAGATGTTTATAGGATGGTGCTTGTGCTGTGTGCTGAAGAGGGCTTTGTGCAGCACTGATAACACCAAGGTTGCAGTGAGCTAACTTGTATTTTTCTATCAGCCAAGAGTCTAGTAATAGCTGGGTGCAGGAAGATTATAACTTATTTGCATCCTGGACCATGAAGAAAGGCAGACTTTATAACTTACTTGCTTTTTCTTTCACTTTCCCCTGCTCCTACTAACCTGACTTCTTTTCCCTAATTAGGACTCCACACAGAGGTCCAAATTTTATTTATTGATTTAGAAATTTTATTAATTAATTCCTTTAAGTCTAATTCTATTTAGACTTTCCTTCTCTGCTGTATTGTTTTTCTAGACTCTGGAAGGCCATTTATCCAGAGCATCACAATACCCTCCACTGCTGATAGATTTTACATTTAAAGATAACACTGATAAATGAAGGTGATACATATTAAAAATGAGTTTCTAGGTGTCCAACAAATAAAAAAGAGTACACCTTCTGTTAAAGGTTGAATTGTAGCTCCCAAAATGATATGTTGAAGCCTTAACACCTGGTACCTGTGAATATGACCTGAGCTGGAAATAGGGTCTTTGCAGATGTAATCGAGTTAAGATGGAGGCTCGTTATATTGAGTTAAGATGGGCCCTAATTCAATGACTAGTGTTCTTAAAACCGAGAAAATTTGGACACAGAGACACACAAGGAAGAATACCATGGAATTATGGAGATAGAGGTTAGAATGATGCATCTACCAGCCAAGAAATGCCAAGGATTGCTGGAAACCTCCAGAAGGTAGAAGAGGCAAGAAATAATTCAACTCATATGGCCTTCATAGACAGCGTGGTCCAGCATAGCCTCCAAACCTGTGATATATTTCTATTATTTTAAGCTACCTAATTGTGGTACTTTGTTACAGCGGCCTAGGAAACTCATATATCTACTAACTTACTCATTCCAAGCAATATTACCAAGAACAGCTGATACAGACAGGGCTTCTAACCAACAACAAACATTAAAATATTAGAAAAATTTTTAAAAGAAAAATCAATATATAACTAAACTTCGAAGACAGGAAAGAAAGTCCTCAGGAGCAAGAAAGGAATAGAGAATTCAAGCCAGAAATGAACCTTAAGTGCTTTTAAAATTATTTTAAAATATTTTAAACACATAAAAATACACAAAACATTTTAAACATTCATGTACCAATCATGGGTTAAAAAATAAAATATCAATAACCTTGGAATTTCTTTGTACTCTTCTCCAATTTCATCCTCCTTCTTACTCTCCCCCCAAATAATTATAATTGTAATATTTGATAATTTTTATTCTGAACAAATAGCTTCATTTCTTTGTGCCTATGCATCAGTATACTTGCATACATGAATGTATATACATACACACATAATTATTTTTTGTTTGGATTTTGTAGAAATTATTTTGTTTTATTTTAATTTTATAGTTTCTCTGTCACTTACTTTTTCCACTTAACTATGAAAGATTTGTCCATGTTGACAAATGTCACTTTAAATTATATAGAATATTTCATTGTAAAATATCCCACAAAAGATTAGAGAATACATCCAGGAACTCCAAGATTTAAATTATAAGTGTGCCAAAAATAGGAAACAGAAATAGAGGAAAGGAAATAAACATTCAATGCCCTAGTGCTCTCCAATCAGTAGGTGGCAGTCAGCCAGGTTTGTGTCCTTCCTTTCAGGTAGCAAGTTCCCTTAGACCCTGAGCAGGTCCAGAGATACTGTTTGGGAGCCAGGGGTTGGAGTCAAAAACCTTATAAATGTACGTGGTGTTCTATTTTACTGCTGCTATGCTGGCATCTGGCATGCAGACCACAAGACAAAGTCCTTTCTGCTCTTCCATTCCCTTTTGACAGACAGAGGAGCCCCTCCCCATGGCCATCACCGCTACTGGCCCACAGGGGGCTCTACCAGGCCACACCAATGTTCACTTAAGGCCCAAGGGCTCTTCAGTCAGCTTGGGGTGAACACTGCTTGGCCTGAGGCTCACCCTTCAGGGCAGTGGGCTCTCCTCTGGCCCAGGAGAGGTCCAGACATGCTGTCCAAGAGCCCAGGTCTGGACTTGGGGACCCTGGGAGCCCACTTGGTGCTCTGCTGCACTGTGGCTAAGCCGGTACCTGAAACCAGCATGGCTCAGGGTTTCACCCAAGGCCCATGGTGTACTATCTGGGTATCACTGTTGGTTAAATCAGGGCCTAAGGGCTCTTTAGTCAGCAGGTGACTAATCCTTCCAAGACTGAATTTTTCCCTTCAAGGTAACTGGTTGCCTTCTGGCCCAGGGTGTGTCTAGAAATGTCATCTGGGAGGTAGGGGGTGGAACTGGGGCCTCATGACTTTGCCTGGTGCCCTAGTCTACTGTGTCTGAGCTGGTATCCAGGATGCAAGACAAAGTCCTCTTTACTCTTCTCTCTCCTCTCCTCAAGCAAAAGGAAGGTGTCATTTTTGTTGCTGCAAGCTGCACTGCCTGGGGTTGTGGGGAAGGTGGTATAAGCATTCCCTTTCCTGTGCCATCTGTTGTCACACTAGGTAACTCACTGCCCCACTCCACTTGTCTAAGCCCAGCACAACATCAGGACTTGCCTAGGAATTGCAGTCCTTGTATCCTAGACTGCTTTTCAAATTTACTTATGACCCCAGAGTACTTTAAACCACAGTGGCAAGGCTTGCTGGAACTGAAGTTCCAGCTGCTGGTATGGGCACTTCCCCTTTGCCTAGGTCTGTCCAAATGCTCCCTTGTTGGAAGGTCCCAGCTGAGTCCAGCATGGTTTTGTTTTCAACTGTGACAGAGCAGCACTGAGTTCAATGCAAAGTTCCCCATCACCGCGCTCTCTTTCCCCTAAGCGCACAGATTCTCCGTGCCATGCCGCCACTACTAAGGAAGTGGGGAGGAAACGCATCAGCAATTCAAGAGTGTCTTTTCTCCTCTCTTCAGTGCCTCTTTCAGAAATATAAAGTTAAAACTAAGTACTGTGATTGCTCATTTGATTTTTGGTTCTTAAGAAGATGCTTTTTTGTGTGTGCAAATAGTTGTTAAAATGTGGTGTTCCTGCAGAGATAATCAGTGGCGGAGTTTTGGCTATGGTAACTGTGATTGCATTCTTGATTTGATTCTCAGCTTGAATGTTATTGGTTTGTAGAAATGCTACTGATTTTCATACATTGATTTTGTGTCCTGAAACTTTACTGAAGTTATCAGTTCCAGGAGTCTTACAGTAGAGTTTTCAGGGTTTTCTAGGTATAGAATCACATTGTTAGCGAAGAGAGATAGTTTGACTTCTTACTTAACTATTTAGATGCTTTTTATTTCTTTCTTTTCCTAATTGCTTTGGCAAGAACTTACAGTACTATGTTGAATAGGAGCAGTTAGACTGGGCATTCTTGTCCTGCTCCAGTTCTCAAGGAGAATGCTCCCAATTTTTAACTGTTCAGTATAATGTTGGCTGTGAATCTGTCATAGAGGACTCTTACTATTTTGAGGTATGTTCCTTTGATGCCTAGTTTGAGGGTTTTTATCATAAAAGGATGTCGAATATCATCAAAAGTTTTTTCCACATCTATTGAAATAATCATAGGGTTTTTGTTTCTAATTCTATTCATGTGGTAAATCACATTTATTTGATTTGTGTATGTTGAAGCAACCTTGTGTCACAGGAATGAAGCCTAGGTGATCATAGTGAATTAACTTTTTGATGTGCTACTAGGTTCATTTTGCTATTATTTTGCTGAGAATATTTGTGTCTGTGTTCATGGGAGATACTGGTTTTCAGTTTTCTTTTCTCATTGTGTATTTGCCAGGCTTTAACAAAATGGGGATGCTGGTTTGGTAGAATGAGTTAAGAGAGGAGTCCCTCCCCTTCGATTTTTTTTTTCGGGGGGAATAGTTTCAGTAGAATTGGTACCAGCTCTACTTTGTACATCTGTTAGAATTCAGCCATAAATCTGTCTTATCCAGAACTTGTTTTTGGTTGGTAAGTTTTTTTGGTTTTGTTTGTTTGTTTGTTTTTCAGATGGAGTCTTGCTCTTTTACCCAGGCTGAAGTGCAGTGGTGGGATCTCGGCTCACTGAAAGCTCCGCCTCCTGGGTTCATACCATTCTCCTGCCTCAGCCTCCTGAGTAGCTGGGACTACAGGCACCCGCTACCACACTTGGCTAATTTTTTGTATTTTTAGTAGAGACGGGGTTTCACCTTGTTAGCCAGGATGGTTTCCATCTCTTGACCTCGTGATCTGCCCACCTTGGCCTCCCAAAGTGTTGGGATTACAGGTGTGAGCCACCACGCCCATCCGTTGGTTGGTAGGTTTATTACTGATTCAATTTTGTAACTCGATATTGGTCTATTCACGGTTTTGATTTTTTTCTGATTCTATCTTGGAAGATGTATATTTCCAGGAATTTATCCATTTCCTCTAGACTTTCCAGCTTGTGTGCATAGCAGTGTTTGTAATAGTCTCTGAGGATCATCCGTATTTCTGTGGGATCAGTTGTAATGCTATCTTTTCATTTCTCATTATTCTTATTTGGATCTTCTCTCCCCTTTCTTTTTTAATCTAGCTAATAGTCTAACAATCTTGTTCATACTTTCAAAAAACAAACTTTTGGTTTTGTTGATTCTTTGTATGAATTTTTGGGTTTCAATTTTGTTCAGTTGTGCTCTGATTTTAGTTATTTCTTTTCTCCTGCTAGCTTTCAGGTTAGTTTGCTCCTGTTTCTCTAGTTCCTCTAGGTGGGATGTTAGATAATTAATTTGAAATCTTTCTAACTTTTCAAGTTAGGTGTTTAGTGCTATAAACTTTCTTCTTAACACTGCTTTTGCTGCATCCCAGAGTTTTGGTATGTTGTGTCTCTGTTTTTATTTCTTCAAATAGTTTCTTAAATTTCTTCCCTAATTTTGTTGTTTACCCAAAAGTCATTCAGGATGATGTTGTTTAATTTCCATTTAATTGTGTCATTTTGAGAGTTTTTTTTTTTTTTTTGGTATTTATTTCTACTTTTATTCCACTGTGTTTTGATAGCATGGTTGATATGATTTACTCTTTTTTTCAACTCAATAGGACTTGCTTTATAGCTGAGCATATGATTGATCTTGGAGTATGTTCTATATGCAGAAGAGAAGAATGTATATCCTGTGGTTGGTGAGTGGATTGTTCTACAGAGGTCTATTAAGTCAAATTGGTCAAGTGTCAAATTTATGTTCAGAATTTCTTTGTTAGTTTTCTGCCTCAATGGTCTAATGCTGTTGCTGAGGTTTTTAAGTCCCCTATTATTATTGTGTTGCTAAGTCTTTCTGTAGGTTTAGAAGTTCTTGTTTTTTAAATCTGTATGTTCCAATGTTGGGTGTATACATATTTATGTTAATTAAGTCTTATTGCATTGAACCCTTTAGCATTATGTAATGACATTTCTTGTTATTTTTTACTGTTGTTGGTTTAAAGTCTGTTTTACCTGATGTAAGAATAATGACCTCTTCTTTTTTGTGTTCTGTTTTTGTAATAGATATTTCTCCAACTCTTTACTTCTGGCCTATGGGTGTCATTATGTGTCAAATGGGTCTCTTGAAGACAGCAGATGGATGGTCTTTTTTAAAAATTCAGTTTGCCACTCTGTGCCTTTTAAGTATAATATTTAGACTACTTACATTTAAGGTTAATATTGATGTGTGAGGCTTTGATCTTATCATGAAGTTGTTAGTTGGCTGCTTTGTAGTTTCTATTGTGTGTTGCTTTAGAGGGTCTGTGAACTACGTAATTGAGTGGGCTTTGTGGGAGCATGCTTTCGTTTCTAAATTTAGGACTCCCTTGGGTATCTCTTGTAAGGTTTGTCTGGCAGTAATGAATTCCCTTAGTGCTAGTTTGTTAGAAAAATATTTTATATCTCTTTCACTTACGAAGCTTAGTTTGGTAAGACATGAAATTATTGGTTGGAATTCCTTTTCTTTAAGAATGCTGAAACTAGGCTTCCAATATCTCCTGGCTTGTGAGGTTTCTGCTGAGAAGTCCATGGTTAGCCTGATGGGGTTCCCTTTGTACATGATCTGACATTTTTCTTTAATTGCTTTTAATATTTTTTCTTTAGCATTGACCTTCTGCAGTCCAGTGGCTATTTTCCTTGGTAATGTTTATTTTGTACAGTATCTGAAAGGTGTTCTCTGAATTTCTTGTATCTGGATATAGATCTTATATCTGGATCTATATCCTAATCTCTAGCAAGATTAGGAAAATTTTCTTGAGTTATTTCCTCAAGTATGTTTTTTACGTTGTTTTCTTTTTCTCCACCTGTCTAATGAATTCCAATAATTCATAGGTTTGGTCACTTTACATAATCTCATAATTCTTAAAGACTTTGCTTGTGTTTTAAAATTCTTTTCTCTTTGTTTTTGTCTGGGTTAATTCAAAAAACTGGCCTTCAAGCTCCGAAATTCTTTTTTCTGTTTGATCCAGTCTATTGATAAAGATTTACATTGTATTTTGAAATTCCTTAAGTAAGTTCTTCAATTCCAGAAGCTCTGATTGTTTTCTTTTTAAGATGTTTATCTCTTCTTTTATTTCCTGGATTGCTTTAGATGTTGTTGCTTCATGTTGATTTTCAACCTTGTCTTGGATCTCATTGAGCTTCCTTGCAATTCATGCTTTGAATTCTTTATCTGTCATTTCTGGGTATCCATTTTGGTTATGGAACATTGCTGGAAAGTTAGTGTGATCCTTTGATGATGTCACTATATTCATATTTTTAATGGTGCCAGAATTCTTGCACTTGTTCCTTCTTATTTGGAGACATTGTGGCACTTCTAATTATTGTAATTATTTTCATGTGGGTATTTTTTTTTTCTTTTTCTTTCTTTCCCTATAATATTTTTGGGTTTGTTGTTGTTGTTGTTGTTGTTGTTGTTGTTGTTGTTCTTTCCTTTTCCCCACTCCAGATAGAGCGTGACTTTAGAGAATGCTGTGGGACTTCTCGCTTTGCTTTTCCCTATGCACTTCTGTCCTTGGGTTTTATATTGGGCTGTGCAGTTTGTCCTACAGGCCAGTAGATGGCACTTATGGGTAAGAACCACCTGAGGCCAATGTAGCTGAGTATATACTTGATTACTGTTTACTGGGAGATCTCTTGCTTCAGGCAAAGGATTGATTCATGAAGAGCACAGTACTCTGAGCTCCCTCCTCATCTCCAGAGAGCAGGAGGGCAAGATGAGCAGGGACAGACAGGGTAGGTCCCCCTATAGGTCCCCTGATGGGAGGCACAGGCACCAGCCCTGAGGGAGAACCCAGAGATGTGCCTAGTTGTGGAGCTGGGAAACCTCCCTGGCCCCAAGTTCTCTGCATGAGGATGGGGGGCAGCCTAAATTCTTAATCCAAGAGAGTGGGTGCTCCAGAAGCTTGGAGATCTGCCTGGGTGTGGAGTAAAGAGGGCCCCCCCACAAGAGGGTCTCTGAACGGGAAGGGTGGAGTGACTCAGGCTGCTATTCCAAGTGAGCAGGTCCTCCAGATGCCTGGAGATCTTCCTGAGCATGAAGCAGAAAGAGACCCCCTGCACCTGGGTCTCTGCACAGGAAGGGTGGGCCATCTCAGGCTGCCAATCCAGGCAAGCAGGTGCTTTACATGCCTGGAGATCTACCTGGGCTTGGAACAGAGGGGGCCTCAATATAACATGATCTATGTCCAGGAAGGGTGCTTATGCTGCTGTTCCAGGTGAGCAGGTGCTCCCAATACCTGGAGATCTGCCTGGGCATGAAGCAGAGTGTCTTCCCACCCCATACCTGTTATCTGCACAGGAAGGTGGGCAGCTCAGTCTGCCAATCCAGGCAAGCAGGTGCTTTGAATGTCTAAAGATCTGCTTGGGTATGGAGTAGAGAGGGCCTCACTGCACTATGATCTGTGTTGAGGAAGGGTGGAGCAGCTCAGGCTGCTGAACCAGATGAGTGGGAGGTCTGAATGCCTAGAAATCTGGGCATGAAGCAGAGAGGGCCTTCCTGTACAGAATCTCTGTGCAAGAAGATTGAGGCAACTCAGGCTGCTAGACCATGCAAGCCAGTGCTCCAAATGCCTGGAGATCTACCTCCCTGTGGAGAAGAGAGGGCCCCCTGGTCCATGAACTATGTACAGGAAGGGTGGGACAACTCAGGCTACTGATCCAGGCAAGGAGGTGCTCTGAATACCTGCAGATCTGCCTGGGCATAGAGCAGAGATGGCCCCACTGCACCACAATCTATGTCTATGTAAAGAGGGCAGCCCAAGCTGCTGGTCCAGGATGGCGGGTGCTCCAGATTCCTGTATTTCTGCCTGGAGGTGAAGTGGAGTGGGCCCTGCTGTACCATGACCTTAGAGGAGCAGCCTGGGGAACCCATCAATGACACACACAGACTGGTTCCAGGTGACCTGGAACTTTACATCTGGCCTTGGCTGTACATCTCATCTAGGAAAAACTGCTGCTGTAGCAGCTCTTCTCCCACCCCAGGCTTGTGACAGGGGAGAGCACAATTCCAGAACCTACTGCTGAGGCACTTTCCACAGTTCTGTCTATGGAGGCCCCTACCACACTCCAGAGCAAGCATTCCAATCTCTGGCCCAAGACAAAAGTCTGTGTGGCCATGCTGCTGTGGAACCAAAGAATGGCTGACTTTTTATGAGCCTGGATTAAAAATGGCATTCTGCTTTTGTCTCAGATCTTAGGAATTGCCTATAGCTTTTCCTGGTGCATTTCCCTCACAGCATCTCCAAGCCTCTCCCCAAGTTAGCTTCAAGACTTGGGAGAAATGAAGTGCTCTCCCTTGGCCTAGGTCACTCAAATCCCCCTGTAAGTCACAGAGGGAGGGTCTCTGCCTCTTTTGCATATGAGGGCTTCACTCACTTCACTCACTCCTCCCCAGGATCTGGGATGTCCTTCATAATTCTGGTGGATTCCTATTTTCTTCTTGAATTAAAGCTTATGGAGTTTATCTTTATGCACTATCTTGCTATTTCCAAGTGGCTGAGGCACACTAAAAGCCTCTAATCTGCCATCTTGAAAAAATAAAACATTAACAAAAGGACAATTACTAATACTGTATTAATATAAGACTCAGTACAATATAGTTAAAGTACTAATAAACACAAAATGATGCATTATGTTATATGTTTTCCATCCTTTTACTTTTAACCTTAGGTGTATAAGAAGTAATTTGTTTTGCTTTCTTTAACCCAGCTTGACAAACTTTATGTTGGAGCTTTATTTCCTTCATACATAATATAATTACTGATACATTTTTATTTCTCTTTAATTTGGACATGTAGCATATCTCAACTTGAGGAAAGAATTTTATGAAAAAAATTTAAGAATCATTTTTGTGAACAAAAGGTAAAATATGGATTGCATAATAGCTTTATTTACTGGTTGAAGAACTCCAGCAGATGTTGTTCAAAAGAGCCTTCAAGTAGGGAGGCCTATAGCTTAATATTTTCTCAGTTGATGAGCTAACCTGATGTATAGTATGATACAAAGCTTGATGGAAGAGTTAGTTTCTTCTACAATTACTTTCTTGCATTAGATGCACTCTGCCATAAAAGAGGTCCTTTAAATTTCTCTTTGTGTTGGGTAGCACCTGGTCCATTGTAATTGTTTTCAAGGCTTCTTCAAACTATGTATTCCTATGGTAATAATCAAGCCAGGCAGGTACATGGCCAGAAGGGGCACCATGGTTGCCAGCCTCCAGGCTGTATCAGGTTCCTGTAGATTGCCTGGCACTGCTGTTGTCAGTCCTTGCAGATATGATTGATTCATCATTCCACCAGAGTGGTAGCAGTTGCCTACTACAGGATTACCAACAAGATTCCTCTGAACATATCCTGGTTCAAACATAAGTTTGAAATCTTATGCCGTTGAAAGCCATGAGAGGATAGATTCCTTGGTTCCAAATGGCTTTCCAGTGCTTTGTTCATTGAGTAGCTCTTGAGCCTGTTTGCACCCCTGCCCTTGGATTAAATGAAATATTTATGTATGCCTAGAATAATTCTCTGTTTAGTGCTAAGTTAGGAAGGTCACTGCCCCAGTGTGTGATGTTCCCCTCCCTGTGTCCATGTGTTCTCATTGTTCAACTCCTACTTATGAGTGAGAACATGCAGTGTTTGGTTTTCTGTTCCTGTATTAGTTTGCTGAGAATCATGATTTCCAGCTTCATCCATATACCGGCAAAGGATATGAATTCATCTTTTTTTTATAGCTGTATAGTATTCCATGGTGTATATGTGCCACATTTTCTTTATGCAGTCTATCATTGATGAGCATTTGAGTTGGTTCCAAGTCTTTGCTATTGTGAATAGTGCTGCAATAACATACATGTGCATGTGTCTTTATAGTAGAATGATTTATAATCCTTTGGGTATATACCCAGCAATGGCATTGCTGGGTCAAATGGTATTTCTGGTTCTAGATCCTTGAGGAATCACCACACTGTTTTCCACAATGGTTGAACTAGTTTACAGTCCCACCAAAAGTATAAAAGTGTTCCTATTTTTCCATATCCCCTCCAGCATCTGTTGTTTCCTGACTTTTTAATGATTGCCATTCTAACTGGCATGAGATGGTATCTCATTGTGGTTTTGATTTGCATTTCTCTAGTGACCAGTGACGATGAGCTTTTTTCCCCATATGCTTTTCGGCTACATAAATGTCTTCTGTTGAAAAGGGTCTGTTCATATCCTTCCCTCACTTTTTTTTATGGGCTTTTTTTTTTTTTTAATTGTAAATTTGCTTAAGTTCCTTGTAGATTCTGGATATTAGCCCTTTGTCAGATGGATAGATTGCAAAAATTTTCTCCCATTCTATAGGTTGCCTGTTTACTCTGATGATAGTTTCTTTTGCTGTACAGAAGCTCTTTAGTTTAATTATATCCCATTTGTCAATTTTAACTTTTGTTGCCTTTGCTTTTGGTGTTTTAGACATGAAGTCTTTGCACATGTCTATGTCCTGAATGGTATTGCCTAGGTTTTCTTCTAGGGTTTTTATGGTTTTAGGTCTTACATTTAAGCCTTTATTTCATCTTGAGTTAATTCTTGTATACAGTGTAAGGAAGGGGTCCAGTTTCAGTTTTCTGCATATGGCTAGCCAGTTTTCCTAACACCATTTATTAAATAGGGAATCCTTTCCCCATGTCTTGTTTTTTCAGGTTTGTCAAAGATCAGATGATTGTAGATGTATGGTGTTATTTCTGAGGCCTCTGTTCTGTTCCATTGGTCTATAGATCTGTTTTGGTATTGGTACCATGCTGTTTTGGTTACTGTAGCTTTGTGGTATACTTTGAAGTCAGGTAGCATGATGCCTCCAGCTTTGTTCTTTTTACTTAGAATTGTCTTGGCTATACAGGTTCTTTTTTGGCTCCATATAAAATTTAAAGTAGTTTTGTCTAATTCTATGAAGAAAATCAGTGGTGGCTTGATGGGGATAGCATTGAATCTATAAATTACTTTGGGCAGTGTGGCCATTTTCACAATATTGATTCTTTCTATCCATGAGCACAGAGTGTTTTTTCATTTGTTTGTGTCCTCTCATTTCCTTGAGCAGTGGTTTGTAGTCCTCTTTAAAGAGGTCCTTCACATCCCCTGTAACTTGTATTCCTAGGTATTTTATTGTCCTTGTAGCAATTGTGCATGGGAGTTCACTCATGATATGGATGTTTGTCTGTTATTGATGTATAGGAATTCTTGTGATTTTTGCACATTGATTTTGTATCCTGAGGCTTTGCTGAAGTTGCTTATCAGCTTAAGGAGCTTTGGGGCTGAGACAATGGGGTTTTCTAAATATACAATCATGTCATCTGCAACCAGAGACAATTTGACTTCCTCTCTTCCTATTTGAATACTCCCTTAGTTTCTTTCTCTTGCCTGATTGCCCTGGCCAGAACTTCCAATACTATGTTGAATAGGAGTGGTAACAGAGGCATCCTTGTCTTGTATCGGTTTTCAAAGGGCTTTTGCCCATTCAGTATGATATTGGCTCTGGGTTTGTCATAAATAGCTCTTATTATTTTGAGGTACGTTCCATCAATACCTAGTTTATTGAGAGTTTTTAGCATGAAGAAATTGAAGGTGATAGAGACATGAAAAACTCTTCAAAAATCAATGAATCCAGGAGCTGGTTTTTTGAAAAGATTAACAAAATGCATAGACCACTAGCCAGGCTAATAATGAAGAAAAGAGAGAAGTAAATAGACACAATAAAAAAATTATAAAGGTGATATCACCACTGATCCCACAGAAATGCAAACTACCATCAGAGAAAACTGTAAACAACTCTACACAAATTAATTAGAAAATCTAGAAGATATGGATAAATTTCTGGACACATACACCCTCCCAAGACTAAACCAGGAGGAAGTCAAATCCCTGAATAAACCAATAACAAGTTCTAAAATTGAAGCAGTAGTTAATAGCCCACCAACCAAAAAAAGCCCAGGACCAGATGTATTCACAGCCGAATTCTACCAGAGGTACAAAGAGGAGCTGGTACGATTTCTTCTGAAACTGTTCCAAACAATAGAAAAACAGGGAATCCTCCCTACCTCATTTATGAGGCCAGCATCATCCTGATACCCAAACCTGGTAGAGACACACCAAAAAAGGAAATTTCAAGTCAATATGCCTGATGAACATCGATGCAAAAATCGTCAATAAAATCCTGGCAAACTGAATCCAGCAGCACATCAAAAATCTTATCCACCACGATCAAGTCGGCTTCATCCCGGGGATGCAAGACTGGTTCTACATATGCAAATCAATAAACATAATCCATCACATAATCAGATCCAATGACAAAAACCACGTGAATATCTCAATAGATGTAGAAAAGGCCTTCGATAAAATTCAACACAATTTCTTTATCCAGTCATCCAGCATTGAACATTTACGTTGTTTCCATATATTGGCTATTATGACTAATACCGCAACGAACATGGAAGTGCAGATATCTCTTCAAGATACTGATTTTACTTTCTTTGGCTATATACCCAGAAAAGGGATTGCTGGATCATATAGTGGTTCTATTCCAGTTTTTTTAGAAACCTTCATATTATTTTCCATAATGCCTACACCAATTTGCATTCCTGCCAACAGTGTATGAGGGTTCCTTTTTCCTCCACATCCTCACCAACACTTATCTTTTATATTTTCGATAGTAGCCATCCTAACAGGCAGGAGATGATATCTCATTATGCTTTTGATTTACATTTCCCTGATGATCAGTTATGTCAAGCACCTGTTGGCCATTTGTATGTCTATTTTTGGTAAATGTCTATTTAGGTCCTTTTCCCATTTTTAAATCAGATTGTTTGTTTTTTTAGCTATTTAGTTTAAGGAGTTCCTTATATATTTTGAATATTAATCCCTTATGAGATATGTGGTTTGCAAATATGTTCTCCCACTCAATTGGATTGCCTTTTCATTTTGTTGATTGCTTCCTTTGCCATGCAGATGCTTTTTAATTTAATATGGTCCCACTTGTTTGTTTTTGTTTTGTTGCCTGAGATTTTAGTGTCATATTCAATTGTAAAGATCAGTGTCATGGAGCTTTTCTCTTATGTTTTTATTTAGAAGTTTTATCGTTTTGGGTCTTACATTTAAGTTTTTAATTCATTTTGAGTTGATTTTCTTATATGGTTTAAGATAAGAATCCAATTTCATTCTTTTGCATGTGGATATACAATTTTCCCAATGCCATTTATCAAAGAAACTATCCTTTCCCCTTTGTGTATTCTTGGCACCCTTGTTGAAAATTAGTTAACCTTATATGCTTAGGTTTATTTCTGTGCTGTCTGTTCTGTTTCACTCGTCTGTGTGTCTGTTTTTATGCCACTTTTGATTTGATTATTATAACTTTGTAATGTAATTTTAAATAGAAATTGTAATGCTTCCATCTTTGTTCTTCTTTCTCAAGATTGCTTTGGCTATTTGGGATCTTTTGTGGTTCCTTATGAATTTGGGAATTTTTTTTTATATTTCTATTAAAAATGCCAGTGGAATTTCGATAGAGTTTGTGTCAAATCTGTCAGTACAAGTTACTTTTATTTTCTTCTCTGTAGTTTTTCGTATTTTCCAATTTTTTCCTTTAAGCCTATATTTAGTGTGTATTAGTAAAACAAAAGTTATTTATAATAACAAAAACAAATTCATTCTTTTATCATGAATCCATAGAAAAGAAGTCTTAACGTCATTCGGCAGTAAACACAGTCTATCAATTTAAATATTAAAGCTCTCACATTTCATTTTATAACACAATAATTGTTAGACCATATGAATACATACTGCTGTTACCATAGACTAGAGATGATCAATTCTCTTAGGTCAATATGAGGATGACTACAGCATTACATTTTCTTCCTTCCATGGACTTACTGTCTAGATGGCTTAGTGTTTTCCTTTCACGCATATTTGTTTTGTAAGTTTTTGCTGCCAGGATTATAGTAATTTTAGCAATTAACTGCAGAGATTCCTGAACCAGACTATGTATATTCACATTCTCCATTCACCACTTAATAAGTATGACCTTAGGAAAGTTATATAGCATCTCTGTTGTTAAGTGTCCTTATAAATAAAACAAAGAGGAAAACAGTAATAGTTTCCTCATTGAATGTCTAGATGCTGAGAGCATAAAATGGTACCCAGCACATACAAGCACTTAATAAATGTTATCCATTATTGTTAACTTGGATTTCTAACTTTCCACCCACACCTTGGACCACTTATAGTTGCTTTGATTGAAGCTTTGCAATTTGTTATGCAGAGCCTCATTTTGCTGTGAATCAAATTTTCCATCTGAAAGATGCCTCAGGTGTTTGAAATGTTGTCAGCCAACTTCAGTAACTGCTCACATTCCATTATCATCCACCTCCTCTTTTTGTCACACAGTCAGGCTAACTCTCAGATGTGGTGTGTCATTCTAATAAATACACAAGGTTTATTTTCTAGCACACATGGGTTTTGTCAATAGTAACTTCTAAACTTTCCATTGTAATTAGTAACTCTTGAGCTACTGCTTCATTATGACGTTCATTTTAAATGGCACAAAGATGCTGAATAAAGTGGAATATTGAGACCTTTTTATTCACATGTTTAAATATATGAATTGAGCTCCTGTTACATTCCAGGTAATTTACTAGTCACCAAGGTTCCAGCAATGAATCAGAAAGGGACTTTGGGAAATTTTGTTGAGAGGAATATAGACACAAATAAACAATTCAACAAGGGTTGGGGGGAAGTGTTGTGATAAGGGAAGTAAAGGAGTGATAAGATTATATGGAGAGCAAATCTTTCTTGGAAGCCAATTCTACTCTTAAGCTCAGACAAAAGGGACCATTGCTCTGGGCCCTGTGCCTTAAATGGCTCTAGGTATTAATGACACACACAAACCAATTCACTAAAGAACACATAGTTTCCTCTGTCACTCAGAGTAGGCACAATGTAACGTAATACAGACTTTTTTGACTAGCCCAGATTATATCCCAGGGAAATGCTTCTTAACTCTTGATTTCCACACTTGAAACAAAAAATAGCTATGTCCAAACACTGGGAAGGTTTATGGGTTGTATTGCAGCCATACTAAGAGACTGACTTTTCTAAGCACACAGGAAGGATTTGAGAAGCGTAAGTTTTGAAGTAAGAGAAAAGACAGCAATTACCTTGTCAAACTTCCTTTCTAAGAGCTTAAATATAATAAATTCTTTTGTAACGAAGTGTGGGAGAAGTGCCAAGTGACCATTTTCTTGCTTCTCTTCATGACCCAATTCCTAATTTTGGAGGTACAAACTAAATTAGCACAATATTCATATTATGTGCATATATTTACTGAGGAACATTTTGCAATATTAAATAATTTTACTATTGAGTTTGTATCTGTGTAGATCTAGGCTTAACATGGTGCTAAGTGTGATATCAGATTTTTACATCTAAATAGACATTGGATGGTAGAGTTGAATCATTTTATTTTTATTAAAAAGTTAAGACTTAAATTTTCTAAAGCAAATTAAAATTTCAACTTTATTTTTATAATTTTAAGTTATTGATATTAATGTCTGCATTTTTATCTTTTAGTTTTTATATATAATTTTGAATATTTTAGAAAATAACTCTTGGAATATCAAAAATAATTAAAATTACTCAATTTTTTTCATTGTCTTTAGATTTTTCACATTTTGTGCCCATTGAATACAATTACTTTTTCTGTTTTAATCCTTTAGATCAGAGATCAGCAAAAAATGACCAATGAAACAAATCCATCCCAATACCTGTTTTTGTTAACAATTTAAGGAAACACAACCAGGCCAGTCTGTTTACATAGTATTTACGAATGCTTTCACTCTACAATGACAAGGTTGAGTAGTTGCAACAGAGACCTTTGTCCCACCAGGCTTAAAATGCTTACTCTTTGCCTCTTTATAAGTTTACCTGTAACTGCTTCAGATTATTTAGAATGAAAACAAATCTGTCTTCCATATCTAAAACTTTCTTCATAATAATTTTATCATTTTTCCATTTCACTTGGCATGACTTCCTCAAGCCTATCTTTCATAAATCTCACTTTTTAAAATGTTTTTCTCACCTTTCTACAAAGTACCAATTATCACCAACTTCCATCTCCTTTGTTTCAGCTCAGTCATCCCAAATGTCCAAATCACCCACTAGAGCTAAACTATATCCCCGATGCAGGGATAGCAGGAGAAAGGGGTTGAACAGAAGGCTGGATCTTCCTAATCCACTCCAGGGCCTGCAGCTGGGTGGATTGAAAGCTCCCCTAGCCAATTTCCCAGTAGATTTTAGTTTGGGAAACTTGGACACTCAAATTACCCTGGTGGGTAGTAGTAAGTAGTAAGTGGTTACAGCTAAATTGTTTTTATTTTCAACTTCAGTCACCAGGCTTTGACACACTTCCACTTCAAGTTGCTGAGTATAACCCTTGTGTCCAGCAAAGCTAAACATTTGAAAAAAAAATTATTTTGGTAATTTCAGACTTACAGAAAACTTGCAAAGATAGTACAGGCAGTCCCTGTATACTTTTTATCTGACTTGCCATGATGTTAATATCTCACATAACCTTGTACGGTAACCAAAATTAAGAAATTAAGATTGGCTCAACAAATACTATTGACTGAATTACAGACTACTGAGATTATCCTGATATTTCCACTAATGTCTTCTGTTCCAGGATTCAAGTCAGGATACTGCACTGCGTTTAGGTGTCATACCTCCTTGGTCTTCAATCTATGGCAGTTCATCATTTTTTGTTTGTTATTCATTACCTTGATACTTTAGGAGAATAGTGGTTAGATGTTTCATAGAATGTCCTTTAGTTTGGTTTTGTTTGATGTTTTCTTATAATTAGTCTGAGGTTATGGATTTGGAGTACTGAATATCAATATGTGTTATTGCTGGTGATGTTGGCCTTGATCACTTGTGTAAGGTAATGTCTGCCAGACCTGTGCACTGTAAAGTTACCATTTCCCCTTTCCATACTATGCCCTTTGGAAGTGAGTTACTAAGTCTAGCCATTGGAATTATTAAATCCAACCCATGGGTATTAAGCTTCACTTCCTAGAGGGAGGAGTGTTTAAGAATTTGTATACATGTTAAAACTATCACAATTATTAATAAATATTCGATGGAAGATATTTTGGGGCAATGTGAATACCCTGTTGCTCTTTAAAGTCTTACTCACTAATTTTAGCATTTATCAGTGGGTCTTGCCCGAAGCAGTTACAACTGTTGTGCTCTAATGGTGATGTTCTATTTTCCACATTCCTTCTCCATCTAGAATTGGAATTCTCCTGTTAGGAAAAATTGTTACTCTTCCTTCCTTCCTCCCCTCCCCTCCCCTTCTTCTTTCCTTCCCTCCTTCCTTCCTTTTCTCCCTCCCTCCTTCCCTCCTTCCTCCCCTCCTTCCTTACCTCTGTTCCTTTCTTTCTTCCTTCTTCTCCCTCCCTCCTTCCCTCCCTTCCTTCCTCCCTTTCTTCCTTCCTTGCTCCCTCCCTCCCTTCCTTCCTTTTCTCCCTTCTTTCCTTCTTTCCTTCCTTCCTTCCTTTTCTCCCTCCCTCCCTCCTTCCCTCCTTCTTCCCTCTCTTCCTTCCTTCCTTCCTTTTCTCCCTCCCTTTCTTCTCTCCCTCCTTTCCTCCCTTCCTTCCTTCCTTTCTTCCCTCCCTCCCTCCCTCTTCCCCTTTCCCTCTTTTTTCCTTCTTTCTGTTCTATATGGACTCATGGAGTTTTTTCTATTATACGTAGAAATTATAGACATTAACACCACTTTTACATATACAAATGAATGTATATCTAGACACACATACATATATAATATTGGAGTTCCTTTGCTACATATGCATGCATATAGGTATATACATATTCACACATGTAATATGGAAGCAGATGAATGATAAGCCAACTCCCGATTATCATTATCCACTGTTTTATCCAGCATGTTTTTCATCTGAGAATAGCTTCTTTTTACATTTTAATTTCAATAATTTTGAGGGTACATGTGGTTTTTGGTTACATGGATATGTTCTTTAGCAGTGATTTCTGAGATTTCAATGCACCTGCCACCCGAGCAGTCTACTCTGTACTCAATATATAGTCTTTTATCCCTCAACCCCTCCCAACCTTCCCCCCTGGGTCCCCAAAGTCCACTAAATCATTCTTGTGCCTTTGGTTCTTCATATTTTAGCTCCCACCTATTATAAGGAAAGTGAGAACATATGATACTTGGTTTTCCATTCCTGAGTTATTTCACTTTGAATAATGGCCTCCTGCTCCAACCAAGTTGTTGCCAAAAGACATTTCATTACTTATTATGGCTGAGTAGTATTTCATGGTGTATATATTCATTTTCTTTATGCACTCATTGGTTGATGGGCACTTAGGTTGATTCCATATATTTGCAATTGTGAATTGTGCTGCTATAAACATGCATGCCCATGTGTCTTTTTTATATAACAACTTATTTTCCTTTGGGTAGATACCCAGTAGTGGGATTGCTGGATCAATGGTAGTTCCACTTTAATTCTTTTAGTAATCTCCATACTGTTTCCCACAGTGGTTGTGCCAATTTACATTTCCACCAGCAGTGTGAACATGTTCCCTTTCACCACATCCATGCCAACATCTATTATTTTTTGACTTTTTAATTATGGTCATTCTTGCAAGAGTAAGGTGGTATCTTGTTGTGGTTTTAATTTGCATTTCCCTGGTGATTATTAATGTTGAGCACTTTTTCATATATTTGTTGGCCATTTGTGTATCTTTTTTTGAGAATTGTCTATTCATCTCCTTAGCCCACTTTTTGATGGGATTTCTTCCCCTTCCCCTTCCCCTTCCCCTTCCCCTTCCCCTTCCCCTCCTCCTCCTCCTCCTCCTCCTCCCCCTCCCCCTCCTCCTCCTCCTCCCCCTCCTCCTCCTCCTCCTCTTCC
>NC_045436.1:67934976-67960979 GCF_002776525.5 Piliocolobus tephrosceles | reverse complement strand
TCTTCTCTCTTCCTCTTCCTCTTCTTCTTCTTCCTGATTTAAGTACATTGTAGACTCTGGATATTAGTATATGGTCAGATGTATATATTGCGAAGATTTTCTTCCACTCTGTGGGTTGTCTGTTTACTCTGCTGTTTATTTATTTTGCTGTGCAGAAGCTTTTTAGTTGAATTAAGTCCCGTCTATTTATCTCTGTTTTTGTCATGTTTGCTTTTGGGTTCTTAGTCATGAAGTCTTTGCCTAAGCCAGCGTCTAGAAAGGTTTTTCCAATGTTACATTCTAGAATTTTTATGATTTCAGGTCTTGAGTTGATTTTATATAAGGTGAGAGATGAAGATCCAGTTTCAGTCTTCTACATTTGGCTTGCCAATTATCCCAGTACCATTTGTTGAATAGGGTGTCCTTTCCTCACTTTAGGTTTTCGTTTGCTTTGTAAAAGATCAGTTGGCTGAAAGCATTTAGCTTTATTTCTGGCTTCTCTATTCTGTTCCATTCATCTACATGCCTATTTTTATGCCAGTACCATGCTGTTTTGGTAAGTATAGTATATTGTAGTATAATTTGAAGTTAGGTAATGTGATGCCTCCAAATTTATTCTTTTTGCTTAGTGTTAATTTGGCTATGTGGCCTCTTTTTTTGTTTCCATATGAATTGTAGGATTGTTTTCTCTAGTTCTGTGAGGAATAATGACGGTATTTTGATGGGAATCTCATTAATCTGTAGATTGCTTTGGGTAGTATGGTCATTTTCACAATATTGAAATTTGATTTCTATGTTGTTTTTCATATGGCATTTATTGTTATAATTTTTTCTGTTTTTCTTGGTTTCAAGCAAGTCATCTTTCATTTCCTTTTATTTTTGTATAATCTCCATTTTATAACTCTTTTATTTGAACACTTCTTATGCTTCTTTGACTCTTTACTTGTGTAATATATATGTGCATATATTCTTCATCTTCATTTTCATTATGTTCTCTCCACCAAAATGTTTTTTTAGTGTCCATGTTTAGGTCACCCTTCTTTGTATCACTGATATTTGAGAGTAACTGTCTATGTGCTAATGACCTTGTATGGGCACCAATAGTGGTGCGTAGTTGGCAGCAACAACTCAAATCTATTGTCCCAAACTCCCTCTCACAAAATTGGTTATTTCCTTTCTCTAGAGTCACGTGTTCCCATAGTTTGCACTTTCTACTCCTCCGAAGTTCCTGGGAAAGCACTTAGTTCACAGGATTTCTGTGATACTGATTTACTACTACCTCCTCTCTGTCTCTTTTACTTCACCATTCTCCATCTAGCCAGCTCAGTCACAAATAATAGAAAAGGAATGTATCAAAGTTTTACTTCAGAAACGTATCTTTCAGTGTTCTCCACTGCTAGTATTGTTGTTCCCAAAATCTTCTCCATATGAATGCAAAGTAGTGTTTCTAAATTTAAATATTACCTGCTTTAAAACCCTTACCGGGTTCCTTGAAGTTCTCACAAGTTTGGCAATCCTCAAGAAATGAGCCATAGAAAAGTATTCAAAGATAAGGTATAAATAATTTTAAAAAGTAGTGTAATTACTGTTGAGACATTCCTGGTGACATAATTAAATTTCAAGAGTAAAGAAAAATTTATATGGTCATCTAGACAAAAAGGGAGGTCAAGAAAGAATTGGGAGTCAGATTTGCCTCTGTTATCACTACTGCAAAGGAGAGCAAAGCAATAGTTACAGGGTTTTAAGGAATAGAAAGTGACCCGTGTAATTTAATCCAGTTAAGTCATCCTTCAAGTACAAATGCAATTGACATTCTGAAGCAATAAAGAATCTGTAGACAAAATTCAGCCAACCAAGAGATACAAATAAAAAGATCAGATGAATCACAGCAAAGGACTGATGTCGAGTGTTTGAGTGACTCAAATATATGACTAAATTACACAAATAGGAGAATTATGGAGATAACACGGAATGTAAATGTTATAAACTTTTAATCTGACAGTTAATAAATGATAGTTTGTAATGTAATAAAAATGAGATGGATGAGATGGGAACTGGAAGTATAAATGTAGCAATTTCTTCGACTTTCCAGCAGTATCAACAACCACAACTCAAAGTTGAGTAGTATAGTTAAAAAATAATTATTCAAGCATCAAAGTTATCTGTTAATCATTTTTCCTTAATAAGAAGAATATCACAGAAACTACAATCATTTATGGTTAGAAGCTATCTAAAGTTTATCATTAACCATAGTGACTATGTTATAACAACAGATCAGTTGAACTTATTCCTCCTATCTAACTTATATATCCTTTGACCAGCATCTCCCTAACTCTTCTTTCCCCCATCCATCCCAGCCTCTGGTAACCATCATTCTACTCTATAATTCTATTAGTCAACTTTTACATTCCATATATGAGTGAGATTATGAAGTTATTTGTCTTTCTGTGCCTGGCTTATTTTCCTTAACATAATGTCTTCCAGTTCATCCATGTTGGGATAAATTGCAGGATCTTCTTTTCTGTGGCTGAATAGTTTTGTATTGTGTGTGTATGTGTGTGTGCATATGTGGTTGAATACTAGTCTAGTGTGTGTGGGGGGGGGCTGAGTAGTATTCGTGTGTATGTGTCTGAATAGTATTATAATGTGTGTATGTATGTGTGGCTTAATAGTATTCATGTGTGTGACTGAATAGTAATAGTGTGTGTGTGGCTGCATAGTGTTCGTATGTGTGTGTGTGTGTGTCACATTTTCTGTATCCATTCACCCATCAATGGACTCTTAAGTTGATTTCTTATCTTGGCTTTTGTGAATACTGCTGCAATAAACGTGAAAGCGCAGGTCTCTTTGACATGTTGATTTCATTTCATTTGGATGTATACCCACTAGTGGGATTGCTGTATCATATCATTCCCATTGTTAAGTGACACAGGATTGTATTCCTGTGTCCACTTCAGGTTCTTGCACCCTCCCTTCCATAGAAACTTTTCTCATGTCATCATGACCCCCTTATTACTAAACATGGTGAATATCTTTTAATTTTTAACTTTTAATTTTTCAATTTTTAATTTTTTTGAAGAAGTGCCATATTATTTTACATGACTGTATTCTTTAAAAAATGCTAAAAAGTGGATATTAAGTGTTCTTGCCACAAAAATGATAAATATATGAGGTAATGCATTTGTTAATTAGCAAGATTTAACCATTCCACAATGAGTAAAAAATTTTATGTCAGTTTAAAATTTTTGATTTGCAAAAAAATAACGTTTATCAGTTCCTTGAGTTTTATTTCTTTCTATGCAAGTAACAAAGTTTAATACATTTTAGTAAAAATAAAATAATATAAATTATAAATGTTTTTAAATGAACTAGTCTCTGTGTGTGTACGTGTGTGTGCATGTGTGTGTATGCATGTGTATGTGTGTGTGCATGTGTGTATGTGCATGTGTATGTGTGTGCATGTGTGTGTGTGTGCATGCATGTGTGTGTGTGTGTGTATTCATGTAAGTCCCCTCACAGATGTCTAACATGACAGTCACTGAATCTTGCTAAAAGATATATAAAGTTGGTCAGATTTAGAAATTATTATTTTGCCCTCATCTCCACACTTCTCTGTATTACTTGTTTATAACCTTCTAATATTTCTCATTTGTAAAATCATTTTTATAAAATAATAGGTTCATAATTTTGTCAAAGAAGGAGAAAAACCATTAATAGGTAGGAAAAGAAGGAATTAAATTGTGAGAAATATAAAATGATGTCAATAAATAAATTAAGATAATAATCTAAACTATTCACCATATTTAGTAATAAGGAGGTCATGATGACATCAGAAAAGTTTCTATGGAAGGGAGGGTGCAAGAACTAACCTGAAGTGGACAGAGAAATACAACCCTGTGTCACTTAACAATGGAAATACATTCTGAAGAAATGTGTCCTTAGGCAATTTTGGTTTTGGGCAAACGTCATAGAGTGTAAGTGCACAAACCCAGATGATGTAGCTTACTACACACCTAGGCTACATGATATATAGCGTATTGCTCCCAGGCTACAAACCTGCATGTTCCTGTACTCAGTACTATAGGAAATTATAACACAATGGTATTTTTATCTAAACTTAGAAAAGACACAGTAAAAATACAGTTTAAAAAATTAAAAAATGATACACCTGTATAGGGAACCTAACATGAATGAAGTTTGCAGAACTGGAAGTTGCTCTGGATGTCAATGAGTAAGGGGTGAGTGAGTCAAGGCCTAGGACATTATATTACTACAGAATTTATAAGCACTGTACATTTATGGTATACTAAATTTATTTTTAAAACAAAGTAATTATACTATGCCATCATGATGGCTGCAATGTCACTAGATGATAGGAATTTTTCAGCTCCATTATAATCTTATGAGACCACTGTCACTTATGTTTTCTGTCACTGACTGAAATGTCATTATACAGCACATGACTGTAAATGGCAGATGAGGAACAGAGGTAGTGGTGGAGAGTGTGTTAAACTTTTCATATGTTACACCTTAAGATGTTAAGTTACACCATATGATTTTGAGCTAATTCGTTATCTTAAACTTTTAATTTTGTGAGTTAAAAAAATGGTATCTGCATTTTTGAACATTTACTTTTAATAGTGCTACATTAAATACTATTTCAACCTATTCATCCACAGTATTCAATATGTAGTAGAGTTATAATTCTCTTTCAGGAGTCTGTAATTTCTTAGGCATTGTATTATGCATATTTGTGGTAGCACTTGTATCCCCAAGGCAATTATATCATAAACTAAAGTAATCTTTGTAGTTTTCTCACTATTTGCTAAGGGCTATTTCTCATCCTTATCTTCATATTTGGCTATAGTTTTGCCCTTATTTATCAATCTAGTAACTTTAAGAAAGATTATTAGAGGTTCAATTGTCATGACATTTTGTTAGTACATATATCATAATAAGTAAAATATTTTACTTATTTGTGTCTAGAAGCCCCAAATATTTGTTTAATAATCAGTCTTGGAATATAACATAAGACATATTAAGCTTACTGATCTATAGCAATCTTCTATTACAGTATGCCCTTTTTGAAAATTAAAAGAAATATTTTTTCTATCTTTTCACATCTACATTCATGAATTCTAAAATATTTTACCCAAGGACTATGAAATTATATTTAGCAGAATCATTGTTGATCCAAGCCTTTGTGTATCCACACTGAAGAAACTAAGATAATGTTTTATTTATTTATTTATTTATTTATTTTTATTTTTTTTTTTTTTTGAGACGGAGTCTCGCTCTGTCGCCCAGGCTGGAGTGCAGTGGCGCGATCTCAGCTCACTGCAAGCTCCGCCTCCCGGGTTTACGCCATTCTCCTGCCTCAGCCTCCCGAGTAGCTGGGACTACAGGCGCCCGCCACCTCGCCTGGCTAGTTTTTGTGTATTTTTTAGTAGAGACGGGGTTTCACCCTGTTAGCCAGGATGGTGTGGATCTCCTGACCTTGTGATCCGCCCGTCTCGGCCTCCCAAGGTGCTGGGATTACAGGCTTGAGCCACCGTGCCCGGCCGTACTAGGATAATGTTTAGAAAAGTTTTACATTAATTTCACACATTTCACAGATGTGCAGGCAAATTAGGAAGCATTATATACACATTAAGTCTTAGAAAATTTATCTTATTTTCTGTAACTCTTAATTTCTTACACTTTTTTTCTGCCATTTTAATTTGAATTTTCTGATTTTCTGTAAAAGATAAAATCAACGCTTCAAACAATAATCCTGTTTTACTGAGCATTGGGAAAAAATTGCTTTATAAATGTTTAAAGAGCAATGATATGGTTTGGCTCTGTGTCCCCACTCAGATTGCATCTCAAATAGTAATCCCCCAATTCAGATCCTGCTCCTGCTTTGTACGAGTTGCAAACCAGGAGCCACTGACTTCACCTCTTGAAGGTTCCAGTTACTCATCTGTAAAGCCGAAACAGCAGCATCTACCTCACAGGAAGGATAAAAAGATCACCACTTGACACCAAAGATGAAAACATGGTCTGTGAGTGGCAAAGTCATTTTACAGTCAGCCAGTTCTGCATTACTGTGATGGGAACACCAGCCCTTCACAAATTGCACTTTCTGCTCAGCATCTAAATAGAAAGTCATCGTATGAACCTGTCTCCTCTCTCCCCTCATGGTCCCAGCAGAGCTTCCAGGAGCGGAGCATTGAATCTGGCTGTCTGTATTTCCTCCTTTCCCACTCACCTGGGCCTCTGCTTCCTGTGTCTATAAAACTCCTCTGGTTAGGGGCACTGATGGCCTCCACATTGCTGCTGTCTTTATCATCTTTGACTTTGGCTGTATTAGACCAGCTGGCCATGCCCTTTGGCCTGAAATTTACTCTACTCTGCTCCTTCCAGGTGACATGCTCCTGGTGTCCTCCACTGCTCAGGCCACCCTTTTGCAGCTTCCTTTCTAGGCCTCTCCCTTGTCTCTCTTCTGATGCTCCACACTCATGGCTGGGTACCATGAGGGAGCCCAGGCCATTTCCACTGCTCTATCCCCTCTCCTAAGCACCAGAACATGCAATTAGTCTGTCTCCACCTAGAGATCTACTTAGATGTCATCCCGAAGCTCAGCTGTCCACAGCTGGCCACTCCTCTTATCTGGCCAGTCGCGTCTCTTCTCCTGGGTAAGCAGCCCATGAATCTCATCAGTGCTCTGGTATGAGCTTTGGTCACCTACCATGACCAGTCCCTGATTCTGCTTTTCTCCCTCCATTTCTTGTTTTCTATCTATCTGGGTCTCAGATGGTAGCTACATAACCTCTCACCTGGAAGTTGCCACCTGCTCTTAGCAACCAAGCTGGCCTTTCTAAAATACAAGTCACTGCTTGCCTAAAACTCTTCTGAGTTTCCAGTGACCCTCAGGATAAAGTCCAATGTCTTACCCTGGTGTTCAAGGCGCACCCAGTCTGGCCCCTGCCTGTGCCTCTAAGCTTCTCCTTTCCCAACCCTCCTCACTCCTCCTACCATCCTTTACTCCTGCGAGACCAGGGCCTTTCCAATCTTATGCCGTTACTTGGCCCGTGGCTTTCCTCTCAGACCTCACCACCACTATGACTGTGTATTGATGTGAGTATAGGTTAGCTCCACAGGGCAGGGGAATCCCAATGCTCAGCATGGGGTCTGGCACATAGCAGATACTTAATAAATGACAATGGTGGCATTACAACTAATCCCCCAGAAATACAGAAGATTCTCAGAGGCTATAGGAACATTTCTATGCACACAAACTAGAAAATCTAGAGGAAATGAATAAATTCCTAGAAACATACAACCTCTCAGGATGGATAAGGAAGAAACTGATACCCTGAACAGACCCATATTGATTTCTGAAGTTAATTCAGTAATGACAAAACCTACCAACCAAAAAAGCCCTGAACCACATAACTTCACATCCAAATTCTACCAGATGTGGAAAGAAGAGCTGGTACCAATTCTACTGAAATGATTCAAAATAATCAAGGAGGTGGGACTCCTCCCTGACTTATTCTATGGAACTAGCACCATTCTGATACCAAAATCTGGCACAGACACAACTAAAAATACAAGCCAATATCCCTGATGAATGTAGATGCAAAAACCCCCAACAAAATACTTGCAAACCAAATGCAGCTGCACATCAAAAGGTTAATTCACCACAATCAAGTAGGCTTTATTCCTGTGATACAGGACTGTTCCAACATATGCAAATTAATAATTGCAGTTCACCACATAAATAGAATTTTTAAAAAGCCATCTGATCATCTCAATAGATGCAGTAAAGGCTTTTTAGAATATAAAATCTAGCATCTCCTCATGATTAAAAAATCCTCAACAAACTAGGCATTGAAGGAACATAGCTCAAAAGAATAAAAGCCATCTATGACAATCCCACAGCCAATATCAGGCTGAATGGGCTAAAGGTAGAAGCATTTTTTCTTAAGAACAGAAACAAGAAAAGTATTCCCACTCTTATCACTCCTAGTCAAAATAGTACTGAAAGTCCCAGCCAGAGCAATTTGGACAAGAGAAATAAATAAAATGCATCTAAATATGAAAAAACAGTCGGATTATCTCTCTTCACTGATGATATAATTCTATGCCTAGAAAACCCTAAAGACTCCTCCAAAAGTTATCCTAGAACTGATAAATAACTTCACTAAAGTTTTAGGATTCAAAATCAGTGTACAAAAATCGGTAACATTTTCGTATACCAATGATATTCAAGCTAAGACTCAAATAAAGAATGCAATCCCATTTACAGTAGCCACAAAAAGAAAAAAGAATATATCTTGAAATACATTTAACCGAAGAGGCAAACAATCTCCACAAGGAGAACAACAAAACACTGCTGAAAGAAATTAGAGATGATACAAACAAATGGAAAAATACTCCATGCTCATGGATTGAAAGAATCAATACTGTCAAAATGGCTATACTGCTCAAAACCATCTACACTTTCAACACTGTTCCTGTCAAACTGCCAACATCATTTTTCACAAAACTAAAAAAAATGCATCCCAAAGTTCACATGGAATCAAAAAAGAACCTAAATAGCCAAAGCAATTCTATGCAAGAAAAACAAAGCCAGAGGCATCACACTACCCAACTTCAAGCTACAATATGTTACAGTAACCAAAATAACATGGTACTAATACAAAAACAGACACATAGACAAATAGAACAGAATAAAGAATCCAGTAATAAAGCCACACACCTACAGCCATCTGATCTTCAAACAAAGTTGACAAAAATAGGCAAGGGGAAAAAAGCTCCCTATTCAATAAATGATACTGGGATAGCTAGGTAGTCACATACAGAAGAATAAAACTGGATTCCTACTTTTCACCATGTACAAAAATTAATTGAATATGGATTAAAGACCTCAAACTATAGAAATGCTAGAACAAAACCTAGGAAAAACCATTCTAGACATCAGCCTTGGCAAAGAGTTTATGACTAAGTCCCTAAAAGCAATGGCAACAAAAACAAAATTGATAAGTGGGACCTGATTAAACTAAAGAGCTCCTGCACAGCAAAAAAAACTTCAACAGAGTAAACAGACAACCTTCAGAATGGGAGAATATATTGCAAACTATGTGTATTAGTCAAGGCTCTCTAGAGGGACAGAACTAATGGAATAGATATATATATAAATAAAGGGGAGTTTATTAAGTATTAATTCACATGATCACAAGTTCCCACAATAGGCCATCTGCAGGCTGAGGAGCAAGGAGAGCCAGTCCGAGTTCCAGAGCTGAAGAACTTGGAGTGCGATGTTCAAGAGCAGGAAGCATCCAGCACAGGAGAAAGATGTTGGCTCAGAGGCTAGGCCAATCTCTCTTTTCACATTTTTCTGCTTGCTTATGTTCTACCCATGCTGGCAGCTAACTAGAATTGTGCCCACCCAGATTAAGGGTGGGTCTGCCTTTCCCAGCCCACTGACTCAAAGGTTAATCTCATTTGGCAACACCCTCACAGACACACCCAGGTTCAATACTTTGTATCCTTCAATCCAATCAAGTTGACACTTAGTTTTAACCACCAAAAGTCCACCATTGTCAACTTGAACCCATACACATCTTCTGAGATCATACATAATTTTCAAATAAAGATGATAATAAGGTCATAATTATGCCTAACATAATACAACTATCCTTTGTACAACTGGAAATGCACCAATCCCCAACCTAATAACTATTACATAAATTAAACAATACTTCAATTTCAGTCAATAAATCTCATGTCACATTATAAAGGAAAAAGGAAATAAAATGAAGATATTTTCTTACTACAAGTGTATACATGCACAAACATGTTTTTAACAAAAGAAGGAGGTAATACTTATGACAATTACAGTCCTCATTTCTGCAGCTGGTCACATGGTCGTAGTTGGTATTGATGACTGTCTTCTTTTACTACCCATTCTGTATTCCCTTTGCCTTCAGCAAGCACCTCAGCAGGTCAGGTTTTTCTTCCAGGTGGACTGACCCAAACCTTCATTCCTGTAGGGTCTGGGTCATTTGTATTCCTCCCTGGATTGTGCTGTTGCAGTTTCCTATTGACCTTAATCACAGGGTATGGTAATACTAAGAGATGCCTTAATGGATCTCCTGTATTCCATGAATACTGCTTCTTACCTCCATTGTAGAGCAGTAGACTGATTTTGTCTTGATAGTCTGGGTCAATCACCCCAGCCAACACTGTAACTCCCTTCTTAGCCTGTTGACTTAAAGGTAGGAGGAACCCAAAGTGTCCAGGTGGCAATCTTAACTTCCAGTTTAATGGAAAAATTGTTGTGATTTCTGGTAGCAGCATTCCTCCCTCTGGAATTAAGACTTCTAGGCCAGCAGAATGTAATGTCGTGGGAACAAAAAGCAAAAATTTTGCTAGTGGATCACTAGAGGTGATGGTGAGTGGTGCCACTTCCACTTCCACCCCTTGATTCCTAGACCCGTGAATCCTGGCTATGGGAGAAACAATATCATATATTGCATGCTGATTCAGAGCATACATGACTTTCTGGAGAACTTTGCCCCAGCCCTGCAAAGTATTGTCACCTAGTTGGAATTGTAATTGTGACTTCAAAAGGTCATTCCACCATTCTACCAATCCAGCTACTTTAGGATGATGGGGAACATGGTAAGACCAGTGAATTCCATGACCATGAGCCCACTGCCGCACTTCTTTAGCCATGAAGTGAGTGCCTTGGTCAGAGGTAATGCTGTGTGGAATACCATTACAGTAAATAAGGCATTCTGTGAATCCATTGATAGTCTTGGCAGAAGCATTGCATGCAGGATAGGCAAACCCATATCTGGAGTAAGTGTCTATTCCAGTGAGGACAAACCTCTGCTTTTTCCGTGATGGAAGAGGTCCAATCTAATCAACCTGCCACCAGGTAGTTGGCTGATCACCCCGAAGAATGGTGCCATATTGAGGGCTCAGGATTGGTCTCTGCTGCTGGCAAATTGGGCACTCAGCAGTGGCCAAAGCCAGGTCAGCCTTGGTGAGTGGAAGTCCATGTTGCTGAGTCCATGCATAACATCCATCCCTGCCTCTATGGCCACTTGTTTGTGGGCCCATTGGGCGATGACAGGGTTGGCTGGGAAAAGAGGCTGAGTGGTGTCCACAGAACAGGTCATCCTATACACTTGATTATTAAAATTGTCCTCTGCTGAGGTCAACTGATGGTTAGCATTCACATGGGATACAAATATCTTCACAGTTTTTGACCACTCAGAGAGGTCCATCTACATACCTCTTCCTCGAATTTCTGTGTCACCAATTTTCCAATCATGTTGCTTTCAAGTCCCTGACCATCCAGCCAAACCACTGGCTACAACCCATAAATCAGTATATAATCACACATATGGCCCTTTCTCCTTCCATGCAAAGTGCACAACCAGGTGCACTGCTTTACGTTCTGCCCATTGGGAAGATTTCCTTTCACCGCTGTCCTTCAGGGATGTCCTAGAACAGGGCTGGAGTTCTGCAGCTGTCCACTTTCGGGTGGTACCTTCATATCATGCAAAACCATCTATGAACCAGGCCCTAGTCTTCTCTTCCTCTGTCAATTAATCATAGGGAACTCCCCACAAGGCCACTGGTACAGGCTGGGGGAGAGAAGGAAGAGTGGCAGGAGTAGAA
The DNA here is from genome assembly GCF_002776525.5 of Piliocolobus tephrosceles. Taxonomy (NCBI): domain Eukaryota; kingdom Metazoa; phylum Chordata; class Mammalia; order Primates; family Cercopithecidae; genus Piliocolobus; species Piliocolobus tephrosceles. The sequence continues at coordinate 67,949,321 of NC_045436.1, read as the reverse complement.
ACCATGGGCATTTGAGCCACTTTCTCATGTAACTTACTTGTGCCTTTAGGACCTGCTCAAGCCCAACCATGTATATATCACTTCCATTTGATGATGGAATGCTGCTGTGCACAACCCACTTTATGGCTAGATGGGCCAAAAAGTACCCAGTTCATGACAGACAGTTCAGGGTGAATGGCGACTTGATGACCCATAGTCAAATGTTCAGTTTCCACCAAAGCCCAGTAACAGGCCAAGAGCTGTCTCTCAAAAGGAGAGTAGTTATCTGCCGAAGGTAGCAGGGCCTTGCTCAAAAATCATAGAGGCCTCCATTCTGATTCACCTATGGGGGTCTGTCAAAGGCTCCAAACAGTATCCCTATCTGCCACTGACACCTCAAGCACCATTGGATCTGCTGGGTCATATGGCCCAAGTGGCAGAGCAACTTTCACAGCAGCCTGGACCTGTTGCACAGCCTCCTCCTGTTCTGGATCTCACTCAAAACTGGCAGCCTTTCAGAGCATTCAATAAATGGGCCAGAGTAACACACCCAAATGAGGAATATGTTGCTTCCAAAATCCAAATAGGCCCACTAGGCATTGTGTCTCTTTCTTAGTTGTAGGAGGGGCCAAATGCAGCAACTTATCCTTCAACTGAGAAGGAATATCACAACAGACCCCACACCACTGGATCCCTAAAAAATTTACGGAGGTAAAAATCCCCTGAATTTTATTCAGACTTATTTCCCATCCTCTGGCATGCAAATATCTCACCAATAAGTCCAGTGTGTTTACTACTTCTTGTTCACTGGATGCAATCAGCATAATGTCATCAATTTAATGGACCAGCGTGATATATTGCAGAAGCAAAAGGAGATCTAGGTCTCTCCGAATAAGATTATGACACAAAGCCTAGGAGTTGATATACCCCTGAGGTAGGACAGTAAAGGTATATTTCTGGCCTTGCTAGCTGAAGGCAAATTGCTTCTGGTGGACCTTATGGACAGGAATGGAGAAAAGGGCATTTGCCAAGTCAGTGGCTGCATACCAGGTACCAGGAGATGTGTTAATTTTCTCAAGCAATGAAACCACAGCTGGTACAGCAGCTGCAATTGGAGTCACCTCTTGGTTAAACTTGGTTATCCACTGTCATTCTCCAAGATCCATCTGTTTTCTGCACAGGCCAAATGGGAGAATTGAATGGGGATGTGGTGAGAATCACCACCCTTGCATCTTTCAAGTTCTTGATGGAGGCACTAATCTTTGCAGTCCCTTCAGGGATGCAATATTGTTATTGATTTACCATTTTTCTAGGTAGAGGCAGCTCTAATGGATTCCATTTGGCCTTTCCCACCATAATAGCCTTGACCCTACCAGTCAGGGAGCCAATGTGAGGTTTTGCCAGCTACTAAGTATGTCTGTGCCAATTATGCATTCTGGCATGACCACAGGATGACTCTGGGGACCCACTGGACCCACTGCAAGTCGGACCTGACCTAAAACTCCATTAATTACCTGATGTCCATAAACCCCCTTTTTAACTGGAGGACCACAATGACGTGTTGGTTCCCTGGAATCAATGTCAGTTCAGAGCCAGTGTCCAGCAGTCCCCAAAAATGTCTGATCATTTTTCTTTCCTTTCCCCAGTCCACAGTTACCCTGGAAAAAGGCCAGAGGTCTCCTTGGGAAAAGATGGGAGAAAGATTCACTGCATAAATTGTGGGTAGCGTAGTGGGGTCCTTCCTCAAGGGGACCCAGCCTCCCCTTTATTCAAGGGGTTCTGTGTCAGCAAGCTGGCTCAAGTCTGGAAATTGATTGAGGGGCCATGATTCTCTCTTTTTATAATTCACATTATTCTTTTGTCCATTTGATCTGTAAGTTTTCTGCTTATATAAATTAAGTAGAAATGCAGTAGGCTTCCTATCAATTTCACTTCTAGGAACACCGTGATGAATTAGCCAATGCCAAAGCTCTACACAAGTCACACTATTCTGATTGCCACTTTGCCTCTGCTATCCATTATGATGACTATGCTCACCTTCCTTTGACAGTTGTGTGCCATCACTTGGCCCCTGCCACTTCGGGATCCAATTATTCCCATTGTATTTAAATTTTGTAGTTGAGTGACTGTGGCTCCCACTGTTAGATCTGACGTACAGAAAAGATCAATTACAGGGCTTTTCAAAGATGCTGGTGCTGACTTCACAAATATGTTTTGCAAGGCATTGGTCAAGGGTATATCTTCTGGACCCTCCCAGGTGGGATGAGTAGGTCTAAAGTGACTAATCCACTCCACCATCCCAATCTCGCCAAGCCTTTGGATCCCTTCCTCTACACTAAATCCAGTGAGATCAGGCATTTCCAGCTTGCCCACAGTGGACCATCTTTTAATCCATATTTCAGCTAGTCAAGCAAATAAACTATTAGAACTTTTTTAACTCCCCAAACAGAAACATTAAATGCAGAATCCCTAGTTAGTGGACCCAAATCAATAAATTCAGCCTGATCCAACTCCATATTCTTTCCACCATTATCCCACACCCTAATATCTATTCCCATGCCTGTTCTCCAGATTTCTTTTAATATAAATTAGAAAAGTCAAGCAGTTCTTTTTGAGTGTTAGTGCACCTCCTCAGTCACACTCTCAATCTCACCTCTAGGGGACTGCCAGGACTTTAATCTATTTATAGGTCTAGAAGAAAACAGGAATGTTGGGGATGGCTCCTGAGGAGAATCAACATTATCTTGCCTGGCAACTGCCTCAGGGAAGGCCATCACACAGGGTTTATCTCCTCAGACAAAGGTGGAAGGGCTGATGGCAGCATGGGACAGGGAGGGGATGTTGCCACTACTGGGGATAGCGAAGCTGTTTCTTCTGGCAAAGAAAGTTCATCAGAGTTTACAAACTCAGTGTCCCCAGCTTAGGGTCCTCCTACTCATCCCCATTCCAAGTTACAGGGCCCCATTCTTTTCCAATTAGTGCCCTCACTTTAACAGTAGACACCTGATAAAACCGTGCATGTATCTTTTATTGAAGGTCAGCCACCTGTATGATAAACGCTTACGTCTGTTTTTCCACAATTTCAGCTCTTTCTCTATAGGAGATAAGACTCTCACTCAGGGCAATCTTACCAGATTTGAAGCTCAGTATCTGCCTCTGGAGCCAGGAGATAGAATCCCTGAGTTCATCATTTTCTTTCATCACTTTGTCCACTGAACGTATGAGCAACCAACCAGCTTCATTATATTCCTTGGTTCTCCACATATGGTCAAAGATATTATATATAGACTCACTAAAGTCCTTGCCTCTCCCAAGCAATGAATCAGGAGTGTCAAATTCATTTATTTTACATAATTCTCTAAACAGTTCACACCAAGGACTATCTGTGTTCTCCATACTATTAGAAGTAGAGTCCTTAGCATTTTGGGGTCTAATCGTATTAAGCAGCCAACTCCAGAAACTCCAAAACCAACAAAAGAAATCCATCCTTAATATTCTGTTCCTCTAGAACCACTTCTGGTACCAAAATCAATATATAACAAATTATATTATATATTATATATATATTCCATTTTTTATATAATCCACATATATATATATATATGGGATTTTATTAAGTATTAAGTATTAACTCACACAATCACAACATCTCATCTGCAGGGTGAGGAGTAAGGAGAGCCAATTACAAAACTGAAGAACTTGGAGTCCAATGTTCGAAGGCAGGAAACATCCGGCATGGGAGAAAGAGGTAGGTTGGGAGGCTAGGCCAGTCTCTCTTTTCACATTTTTTTGCCTCCTTATATTCTAGCTACACTACAAGCTGATTAGATTGTGCTCACCCAGTTTAAGGGTGGGTCTGCCTTTGCCAGACCACTGACTCAAATGTTAGTCTCATTTGGCAACCCCCTCACAGACACACACAGGATCAATACTTTCCATCCTTCAATTCAATGAAGTTGACCCTCAGTATTAACCATCACACTATGCATGCAACAAAGGTCTAACATCTAGAATTTATAAGGATCTTAAGCAATTCAACAAGCAATAAACAAATAACTCTATTAAAAATGGGCAAAGGGTATGAACAGACCCTTCTCAAAAGAAGACATACAAGCAGCCAACAAATATATTTTAAAAGGTCAATATCACTAATCATTAGGAAAATGCACATTAAAACCACAATGAGATACCATCTCACACCAGTCAGAATGGCTGTATTAAAAAGAAAAAAAAAAAAAAAAAAAAAAAAAAATGTTGGCTAGGTCATGGGGAAAAGGAAATGCTTATACATTCTTGGTGATAATATAAATTAGTTCAGCCACTGTGGAGAGAAGTTTAGAGATTTCTCAAAGAACTTAAAACACAACTACCATTCAACCCAGCAATCTCATTGCTGGGTATATATCCAAAAGAAAATAAATCATTCTACCAAAAAAAGACACATGCACATGTGTGTTTCATCACAGCTCTATTCACAGTAGCAAAGACATAGAATCAACCTAGGTGTCCATCAATGATGGATTAAATAAATAAAATGTGGTACATATATACCATGGAATAATACACAGCCATAAAAAATGAAATCATATCTTTTGCAGCAACCTGGATGCAGCTGGAGGCCATTATACTAAGTGAATTATTGCAGGAACAGAAAACCAAATACTGTATGTTCTCACTTATGAGTGGGAGCTAAACAATGGGTACTCATGGACATAAAGATAGCAACAATAGACTCTGGGTCCTACTACAGGGGGATGCGAGGGAATTGGGGAAGTGTTGAAAAGCCAACTATTGGGTACTATGCTCAGTACCTAAGTGTCAGGATTATTCATACTCTAAACCTTACATCATGCAATATACTCAGGTAACAAATCTCCACATGTCCCTCCAAATGTGAAATAAAGTTGCAATTACTTTTTTAAAAAAGTAAAATTTCAAAAATACCCAAAAAAGATGAGAGTTTACATATTGAGTCTGGATGTGGCTCCATTTGATAGGAAGACTCCTGATCTTAAGACAAATAGTCTAACCCCCACATACAATGGTGGGATAGAAAGAAGATAACTACAATAGACATCCCCATTTGGAAAACAGAAGAATGAGAGGTACAGAGCCATCGTTGGTTCCATGGCAGTTCTGAAATCCTGCTAGGAAAAGCTGGCAAGGTTTACATTTCTTGATGAAGTCCCTGTTCTTCTCCCTGGGTTTAGCTTCTTAGTCTGTCCTTCCTTCTCTCTTGTGGCTATAGGTGAAGAGAATATTGGAGAATATGTTCATGATGGGGGCTGAGCAGCTTTCTCCACCTAAATTTCAGAAGATATATGAGAAATCCTGGGTCCCCAGGCAGAAGCCTGCTGCAGAGTTTCTTCCCCTGCAGAGAGTTTATACTAATGTGATAGCCAAGTAAAAAGCAGCCCCTAGCAGAACCTCTGACCAGCCTGCCCACTGGGAGGAATGTGCACTGTGGTGGAGCCTTGGGAAGTGTGAGCCATTTGCAGTGGGGGAGGAGTCTGGGCTCTCCTGACCCGGGGTGGTCTGGGCTCTCCAGGATCAATCTGTGAGGCAGGAAGCCAGCTAGCAGAACTCTCGCTTTGCTAAGAGTTCGTTTCCCTTTTTTACTTTTTGCCCAATAAATTCAATTTTTTTCACCCTTCAAATTTTCTGTGAGCCTAATCTTTCACAGCCATGTGGCAAGAACCTGGCTTTTAGATGAACTAAGGAGAAAGTCCTATAGTTTTTTGGCATTCAGTATGGGGCTTGAGAAAAGGTGAATGAGATGCAAACCAAAAAACTTTTTTCTCTTTCACTTCTAAGCCTCTTTTCCCTCAGACTTCTTCTGAAGGTAGAGGAAACTGTGCCCCCATGCCCCATCGCTCCTGGGGGTTGGGAACCAACCCATCCTTTCCATGGTCTTTTCCTTTTTTTTTTCAGGGTGGACAAGTGAGCAGCAGCTCCCCGCCACCCTCCCTTCCCTGCCAGGGCTGGGACACATGGCCCAAGAGCCCCACACAGCTAGCTGGCTGGCATTCCCTGCCACGTGCCCCAGAGCCTTCGCCTCCCTCAGCCAAGAGGTCCCACTTCGTTGGGCAGCAATTAAGTCTTTCTTCCTGGTGGAGGAACCCATTTGCGTATGAATTAGATCAGAAGTTGACTTTTTTGTTTGTTTGTTTTTTTGAGACAGTCTCCCTCTGTGGCCAGGCTGGGGTTTAGTGGCATGATCTCAGCTCACTGCAACCTCCACCTCCTGCGTTCAAGCGATTCTCCTGCCTCAGCCTCCTGAGTAGCTGGGACTACAGGCACGTGCCACCACACCCAGCTAATTTTTGTGTTTTTAGTACAGATGGGGTTTCACCATGTTGGCCAGGATGGTCTCTATCTCTTGACCTCATGATCCACCTGCCTCGGCCTCCCAAAGTGCTGAGGAGTTGACTTTTAAGTGAGGTTTTTTTTTCTCTTTTTGGAAGATGTTTTGGTGGGCTGGAAAATGGGGATTACTGTTTATATTTTCTGTAGAGATTTAATTGTGAAAAAGGATTTGTGAGGTTAAGGGAGGAGACCACCCCTCATATTGTCTTATGCCCAATTTCTGCCTCCAAAGAAAGAAGAGGTAAAAACTAAAAGGCAGAAATGAAATCCACACACAGACAGCCCGGCGCTGCACCCTGGGCCTGGTAGTTAAAGATCTACCCCTGACCTAATTGGTTCTGTTATCTATAGATTACAGACATTGTATAGAAATGCACTGTGAAAATCCCTATCTTGTTTTGTTCCAATCTAATTACTGGTGCATGCAGCTCCCTATCACATACCCCCTGCTTGCTCAGTCAGTCACGACCCTCTAACATGCATCCCCTTACAGCTGTGAGCCCTTAAAAGGGACAGGAACTGCTCACTCGGGGAGCTCAGTTCTTGAGACAGAAGTCTTGCCGATGCCCCCGACCGAATAAACCCCTTCCTTCTTTAACTCGGTGTCTGAGGAGTTTTGTCTGCCGCTCGTCCTGCTACAAGGTTAGCAGGAAACATAAAGACTGGCAAATGAAAGGTCTTACAACTACTGAATCTTCTTGTCTTCCTGTCTGTGTAGCTATGTATGTGTTGTGTGTGTGTCTTAAGCTATAGCCAATCTGGTGTATTTTGCGCATCTTTCTGTATGGTCCATGGCAAACTTTGTTGCAGCCCTCCATTTTGTTTTACATCCTTCAGCGCATGGCTGGTAACCCCATAGCAAGACCTTGTTTAGCTCTGTGTGGCCCAGATTCATCCTGGCTTAGGGAATGGGCCTTTCTGATTGATATTTGGGTAACCTTTGCCATTTTTTTATTCTCTTCCCCTCCACAAACTGTCTTGAATTTTTCTTTCTCAGAGGATCTGTGTGGTTACTTTGGTTAAAATTCAAAAGCCAGAAATATCAGCCATTTGGCCTGGCTAAAGTCAGGTAATAAGAAATTTTAAAAGGATCTTACTAAAGAGTGCTATGATTAAAAGTCAGCTTAATTAAAAGCAAATATTCAAGCTCTAACAGCCCAGGACTCCTTGGGAAAAACAGGACACACCAGATACCCTACTTTTTAAAAAAACTTATGAAACCCCAGGAATTGGAAGCAGATAAACATCTCTTAGAATTTAGGGTTCTGTTCTGCTTTGCATTGTGTTGTCTGGCATTTTTGACTTTCGGGGGTATCAGAAATTACTTCACATTGTAAGAGAAACATAAAGACTGGCAAATGAAAGGTCTTACAACTACTGAATCTTCTTGTCTGCCTGTCTGTGTAGCTATGTATGTGTTGTGTGTGATGTCTATAATAAGAGCTCTAATTAATTAGCCTAAAGGAAGACAAGCACTTGGATCAAATTTTTTAAAGGAAACATAAAAGCTAATTATCTTTTGGTACCTAATTATCTTATGGCACCTTTCAGCTAATTATCTTATGGTACCATTCAGTTTATGTGACTTTAATCTTTAAGAAATAAAAACAGCCTAAAGATTATTGGTAAAAAGCAGATGTCATCAAAATATAAATAGGTGAGTTAGGTACTAGGCTTGCTAGATGTTTTGAGGTTATACACCACCTTTTGGGTTTTGATAACTATTTAACTTGCCTGCTCTATAATTGGTAAGGTCAGGGAACATATACAACTAACCACACCCTGCATTATGCTGTAAGGAGTCAAACCTTTGTTGCACCTGGCACACAATTAAAATAACTTGCCAGGTTTTACATTAAAGTTAAAATTGCTAGGAGTTACCATGATAACATGTCATTGAAACTACTGGAAATAGATTCACTTGCAAGTTGTGTAAGAACAATAAAATGTGTTTTTAATAAAAGGTTATAAGAAGGCATAAACATGTAGATTCTTGCCTAGGATTAAAGGATTGTTTGAATTAGAAAAAGTAAAGCTAAAAGTTTGAACAAGTGTTGGAAGGATTGTAAAAGTTAATCTTGCAAAATTTCGTGTGTGAACATACTGACTAAATTCAAAAGGATATTGTATGGTTTTTCAGCAAATTGAGCATTGAAATAAAAGCACAACAAGGTATTCTTAAGGTGCTAATCTGTTCCTTAGCAAAATCTGTAAAAGGTTATAAAAGGTGTTTTGCTTTTAAGTTTCTGAGTCATAATGTTGGCAAAATGAGTTATCATTATGGCAATCTGGAATTCTATTCCATAACATCAAGTATTTTAAATATTTAACATGTTTAATAGTCTTCTCAAAATCAAACTTCAGTTTCAAAATTGTCTTTCCTGATGCCTGTTTTTGTTTGTTTGTTTGTTTGTTTGTTTGTGACGGAGTCTCACTGTGTCATCCAGGCTGGAGTGCAGTGACGCAAACTCCATTTACTGCAAGCTCCACCTCCCAGGTTCCTGCCATTCTCCTGCCTCAGCTTCTCTATAAGCTGGGATTACAGGCACCCACCATCACACCCAGCTAATTTTTTTTTGTATTTTTTAGTAAAGATGGGGTTTCACCATGTTAGCCAGGATGGTTTTGATCTCCTGACCTCATGATCCGCCTGCCTCGGCCTCCGAAAGTGCTGGGGTTACAGGCGTAAGCTACTGCGCCTGGCTGATACCTGGCTTTTTGAATGGTTCAGAAGGCCCCTGGAACATCCAGAAAAAAAGGTAAACAGGATTATTTAACCTATTTAGTTACATGAGATTGCCAAAACAATGTTCAATCTTCTTTAGGTTACATTTTGGTGATAATACTAATATACGTTCCAAAATTGTATGGAATTTCTAAAATTCTAATGTCTAAGTATATGCTATAAATCATAGTTAAGGTTGTTCTGTTAAGTTATTATAAACCACAGAGATAATCAAACTCTTCTGTCAATTGTGTTTCTAACCGTAATTACCCTGGACATTTTGTTATTCACAGACAATTATTGTCCTGTTTTAATCATTTTCAAAAAATGGTTTATAATAAGCTATAGAACGTCAACAGGTGCTCTCAAATACAGGTTTCTGGTAACTTCAGTGATTGTGACATTGGTAAAAAGGGAAAATGTACAGGACTTATAAAGAGCTGAAATGTTTGTGAATATCAAGCAAAACAAGAGCTAACTGAATGAACTCAGGAAAGTGAAGCAAACATTTTTGACTTTTGCTTGGAATACCACTGATCTTTGTTTTGTGTTTCAGAGTCAAGGAAATTTATTTTGAACTATTTGTGGCCTTTAATAATTAAGTAAGGTATACTCCTATTAACAAGATCTGAAGCATATTTGTTTTTCTCTGCCTGGTTCCTCTAAAATTTGGAAACTATCTGTGAGTACTCTTAACTTACGGCAATTTAGTTGTTTGCTTTGATGCAATGAGAATCCGTTTTTCTTTTGCAACAGGACACAATTACAGAAACTGGTTGTTTTACCAAGGCTTTGACCAGAATGATATGCTTCCCTTTAAGAAGTCAGGCTTGACTTGCAAAGCTGATAAAAGGCCCTTGGAGAAAAAAAACTGGCCTCATACCCTTGTATATGTAGTACCTGTACAGGGTTTCTGACCTGTGGTCAGTAAAGAATGTCACTTTCTAACAGGCCCAGGATCTCCAAGTTTATCTTGGGATCTTAAGAGGAGAGGATCACCCAACTCAGAGGTATTTGAGGATACAAACCAATGGCTAGGCTCAGCTTCAAAAGGTCTTATCTGAGATTCCTTGTGGAACATAGTTTTATCAAGTCAATCTAAAAAGCCTATGTAGAAATAGTTATTCTTACTGCACTTTATGCAAATAATCGGGCCAAGTATAATACTAAAATCTATTTTGCAAGCCACTCAGTCCTATGATTTTTTTTTTTTTTTTTAGCAAAAATGAGGTGGAGAGAGAGAAACTATGTTCCAAAACTTATTTGTCATTAAGTTCTAGACTCATTAGTTGTCTTTAAGTTTTTGCCTACATTTTAGACTACCCCTGCTTGTTCCTGTGAACCAACGAGCAATCTCTGGCTGCAGCTCAGAAAAAAACAAAAGAGATGGGTAATGTAAAAATCGGTATCAATATTCTAGTTCTGAGCAATTATCCTTCAAATCCTGCCAGGTGATGGGAATAAATAGGGTGCCCATCACCCAGAGGTTTTCTTTTGGGAAAAGTAAGACCAAGAGAGCTAACAAAAGCCAAGCACTGTGCACCAAATCTTAACAAGCATAACTATAGCCACCAGTTATCTGGACATGTCACAAGACATCCTTTTCTCTCCCCCTTGTTGGAGAAGGACTCAATTTTACAGCTTCACCTTAGCATTCAGCTTATGAGAAGGAGTCCAGCAACCCCCCGGGACATATTTTTGTCCCAAACTCAATTTCAACCTTGGGGTCAAAGCCCTTCCTAGAAATTTTCCTTCCTAGGAAAACTGGATCTAAGGAATCCAGAGGCAGATGATAACAGAAGTTAAAAGGCATGGTACAGGTGAGCATGGCCAATTCCTGCTGATTAAGCCAAGCCTCCTGTTCCATAGATAAAAGTCATGCTAGTATCCATGGCATAAATGAAGGCTAGGGAACTCCAAGGCTATTGACAGTAGTGGGGATAGAGACATAGGCAAGACTGGATAATTCCTATTCTCTAGGCACTCCCTGCTTCATGGGTGCAAGCCAGTTTGGCACCTATGGGCATCACCTGCCAAGATGGGCCAGGACTCAGGGTTGCAAGGATGGAAGAAGGAAAAAATATGATCTTCCTTCTCTCCTACATGTACCCCAGTATCTGCTAGAAAGAGAAGGGAACCAGGGACACCTGCTCCCCTCTTTCTAGATGGGTATCCATTCATCTTAGTCTGTTCCCCTTTCAAATGCATCCTGGACTCCTGGGACTCCTTTGAAAAAAACATCTTCTTTCTTTTTTCTTTTCTCCTCCTCTGTCCTCTCTTAACAGATAGGTAATTGTGTCTGCATACTAAAGGACACTCCCCTCAAATGCATCCTCCAAAGTGAAAAGAGTTAATTTCCCAAACTTTAAACTGGTTGGCTTAGGATTGGGCTCAGGGAAAAGGAACTCAGAAGCCTAACATGCTAGAAAAAGGGTAAAGCTTTTTTCACCAGTCAGGTTTTAGGCCTCCCTCTCCCTGTGCAAACTGGTAAAAGGCGTTGGGATTTTTGGGCTATCCTTACCCACCTCCCCACTTGTTTCATTTTGATACATGTTTTCTAATAACCTAGTTTTTCTCTTCTCACCTTCAGGCCATCAAACTCCAAACAGTCATGCAACCAGAGCCTCAGACAATGGCCCCTTCTGCTGGGGACCCTTAAGTAAGCTTCTGAGGGAGCTCTGACTGCCGTTTTCCCAAAACAGCACCCCCTGTCAGCAGGAAGCAATTAAGGTCAGTCTTCGTCCTTATCCTTATCCTTATTCTAATGGTAGTTAGATGTGCTTCTTTAGAATGGAGGAATGAGGTAGCCAAGTAAATAGCACCCCCTGGCAGAACCTCTGACCAGCCTGCCCACTGGAAAGAGTGTGCACTGGGGTGGAACCTTGGGAAGTTCACACCATTTGCAGGGGGGAGGAACCTGGCCTCTCCTCATCTGAGGTGGTAATCTGGGATTCTGTCTGTGAGGTGGGAAGCCAGCCAGCGAGACTCTCACTTTGCTGAGTATACCTGTTTCTCATTTTTTCCTTTTCACCCAATAAATTCCATTTTTCCCACCCTCCAAATTGTCTGCAAGCCTAATCTGTGATGATCATGTGACAAGAACCTGGCTTTTATCTGAACTAAGGAGAAAGGCCTACAACATTAGGACAGTGCTGAGGGGAAATGTGGGGTTGGAGCCCTCACCCAGTCCCCACCAGGGCACTATCTAGTGAAGCTGCGGCAATGGGGCCACTGCCTCAATAGCTAAGAGTGGTAGAGTCATCAGTAGCTTGCACCCTGAGCCTGGAAAAGCTGCAGTCCCTCAAATCCAACATGTGAGACCAGCCACAGGGACTGACCTGTGAAAAGTCCCACAGGCAGAGCTGCCCAAGGCCTTGTGAGCCCACCCTTTGCAACAGTGTGCCCTGGATGCAGAACATGGAGTTAACAAGGTTATTTTGGACATTAAGATTTAATGTTTGCCCTGCTGTGTTTCAGACTTGCGTGGGGCCTGTTGCACCTTCCATTTGGCCAATTTCTCCCTTTTGGAATGGGAATGTTGACCCAATGATACTATTATACAATGATACTATTATATTTTAGAAGTAAATAACTTGCTTTTGATCTTACAGGCTCATAGGTGGAAGGAACTTACCCTGAGTCTCAAGTGAGGCTTTAGACTTTTGAGTTAATGCTGAAATGACTAAGACTTTGGGGGACTACTGGAAAGGAATGATGCATATTGCAATGTGAGGAGGACATGAGATTTGGGGGGCCAGGGGTGAAATGATATAGTTTGGATGTTTGTCCCCTCCAAATCTCATGTTGAAATATAATCCTCAGTGTTGGAGGTGGGGCCTGGTGGGAGGTGTTTGGATCGTGGGGGTGAATTCTCATGAATGTCTTGATGCCATCCTCACAATAATCAGTGAGTTCTCGCTCTATGAGTTCACACCAGATCTGGTTATTTAAAAGAGCCTGAAACTTCCTCTTCACTCTCTTGTTTCCTTTCCTACCACGTGATACACAGCATCCCCCTTCACCTTCTGCCATGATTGTAAGCTTCCTGAGTCCCTTACCAGAAGCAGATGCTGGTGCCACACTTCCTGTACAACCTGCTGAGCCATGAGCCAAAATAAACGCCTTTTCTTTATAAATTACTCAGCCTCAGATATTCCTTTCTAGCAATGCAAACAGACTAACACAATATATAAATAAATGTATATTTGCATACGTCTAAAACAGTGCTTGAGGGGGGCGGAGCAAGATGGCCGAATAGGAACAGCTTCAGTTTCCATCTCCCAGCGCGAGCGACACAGAAGACCGGCGATTTCTGCATTTTCAACTGAGGTACTGGGGTCATCTCACTCGGGAGTGCCGGACAATCGGTGCTGGTCAGCTGCTGCAGCCTGACCAGCGGGAGCTGAAGCAGGGCGAGGCATCGCCTCACCTGGGAAGCGCGAGGGGGAAGGGAGTCCCTTTTCCTAGCCAGGGGAACTGAGACACACAACACCTGGAAAATCGGGTAACTCCTACCCCAATACTGCGCTATAACACTGGCACACCGGAGAATATATCCCACACCTGGCCGGGAGGGTCCCACGCCCACGGAGCCTCTCTCCTTGCTAACACAGCAGTCTGCGGCAATCTAACCGCAAGGCAGCAGAGAGGCTGGGGGAGGGGCGCCCGCCATCGCTGAGGCTTAAGTAGGTAACTAAAGCCGCTGGGAAGCTGGAACTGGGTGGAGCTCACAGCAGCTCAAGGAAACCTGCCTGTCTCTGTAGACTGCGCCTCTGGGGACAGGGCTCAGCTAAAGGAGTAGAAGCCTGTGAAACGCGAACGACTCTGTCTGACAGCTTTGAAGAGAGCAGTGGATCTCCCAACACGGAGGTTGAGATCTGAGAAGGGGCAGTCTGCCTGCTCAAGTGGGTCACTGGCCCCTGAGTAGCCTAACTGGGAGACATCCCCCACTAGGGGCAGTCTGACACCCCACACCTCACAGGGTGGAGTACACCCCTGAGAGGAAGCTTCCAAAGCAAGAATCAGACAGGTGCACTCGCTGTTCAGCAATATTCTATCTTCTGCAACCTCTGCTGCTGATACCCAGGCAAACAGGGTCTGGAGTGGACCTCAAGCAATCTCCAACAGACCTATAGCTGAGGGTCCTGACAGTCAGAAGGAAACCTATCAAACAGGAAGGACACCTACATCAAAACCCCATCAGTACGTCACCATCATCAAAGACCAGTGACAGATAAAACCACAAAGATGGGGAAAAAGCAGGGCAGAAAAGCTG